>NC_054477.1:4354376-4436820 GCF_017639515.1 Carcharodon carcharias | reverse complement strand
GGGCAGTGTGCTTGCGAGGGGAGTGGGGCAGTGTGCTTGCGAGGGGGAGTGGGGCAGTGTGCTTGCGAGGGGAGTGGGGCAGTGTGCTTGCGAGGGGGAGTGGGGCAGTGTGCTTGCGAGGGGAGTGGGGCAGTGTGCTTGCGAGGGGAGTGGGGCAGTGTGCTTGCGAGGGGAGTGGGGCAGTGTGCTTGCGAGGGGAGTGGGGCAGTGTGCTTGCGAGGGGAGTGGGGCAGTGTGCTTGCGAGGGGAGTGGGGCAGTGTGCTTGCGAGGGGAGTGGGGCAGTGTGCTTGCGAGGGGAGTGGGGCAGTGTGCTTGCGAGGGGAGTGGGGCAGTGTGCTTGCGAGGGGAGTGGGGCAGTGTGCTTGCGAGGGGAGTGGGGCAGTGTGCTTGCGAGGGGAGTGGGGCAGTGTGCTTGCGAGGGGAGTGGGGCAGTGTGCTTGCGAGGGGAGTGGGGCAGTGTGCTTGCGAGGGGAGTGGGGCAGTGTGCTTGCGAGGGGAGTGGGGCAGTGTGCTTGCGAGGGGAGTGGGGCAGTGTGCTTGCGAGGGGAGTGTGCCTGCGAGGGGGGTAGAGGGGAGTGTGCCTGCGAGGGGGGTAGAGGGGAGTGTGCCTGCGAGGGGGGTAGAGGGGAGTGTGCCTGCGAGGGGGGTAGAGGGGAGTGTGCCTGCGAGGGGGTAGAGGGGAGTGTGCCTGCGAGGGGGGTAGAGGGGAGTGTGCCTGCGAGGGGGGTAGAGGGGAGTGTGCCTGCGAGGGGGGTAGAGGGGAGTGTGCCTGCGAGGGGGGTAGAGGGGAGTGTGCCTGCGGGGGGAGCGGGGCAGAGGGGAGTGTGCTTGCGAGCGCAGTGGGGCAGAGTGGAGTCGGCGTGCGGGGGGAGTGGGGCAGAGGGGAGTGTGCTTGCGAGGGGAGTGTGCGTGCGAGGGGGGTAGAGGGGAGTGTGCGTGCGAGGGGGGTAGAGGGGAGTGTGCGTGCGAGGGGGGGTAGAGGGGAGTGTGCGTGCGAGGGGGGGTAGAGGGGATTGTGCGTGCGAGGGGGGGTAGAGGGGAGTGTGCGTGCGAGGGGGGTAGAGGGGAGTGTGCGTGCGAGGGGGGTAGAGGGGAGTGTGCGTGCGAGGGGGGTAGAGGGGAGTGTGCGTGCGAGGGGGGTAGAGGGGAGTGTGCGTGCGAGGGGGGTAGAGGGGAGTGTGCGTGCGAGGGGGGTAGAGGGGAGTGTGCGGCGAGGGGGGTAGAGGGGAGTGTGCGGCGAGGGGGGTAGAGGGGAGTGTGCGTGCGAGGGGGGTAGAGGGGAGTGTGCGTGCGAGGGGGGTAGAGGGGCGTGTGCGTGCGAGGAGTTAGAGGGGAGCGTGCTTGCGAGGGGGGTAGAGGGGAGCGTGCGTGCGAGGGGGTAGAGGTGAGCGTGCGTGCGAGGGGGGTAGAGGGGAGCGTGCCTGCGAGGGGGGTAGAGGGGAGCGTGCGTGCGAGGGGGGTAGAGGGGAGCGTGCGTGCGAGGGGGGTAGAGGTGAGCGTGCGTGCGAGGGGGGTAGAGGGGAGCGTGCCTGCGAGGGGGGTAGAGGGGAGCGTGCGTGCGAGGGGGGTAGAGGGGAGCGTGCGTGCGAGGGGGGGTAGAGGGGAGCGTGCGTGCGAGGGGGGTAGAGGGGAGCGTGCGTGCGAGGGGTGTAGAGGGGAGCGTGCGTGCGAGGGGGGTAGAGGGGAGCGTGCGTGCGAGGGGGGTAGAGGGGAGCGTGCGTGCGAGGGGGGTAGAGGGGAGCGTGCGTGCGAGGGGTGTAGAGGGGAGTGTGCGTGTGAGGGGGGTAGAGGGGAGCGTGCGTGCGAGGGGGGTAGAGGGGAGCGTGCGTGCGAGGGGGGTAGAGGGGAGCGTGCGTGCGAGGGGGGTAGAGGGGAGCGTGCGTGCGAGGGGGGTAGAGGGGAGCGTGCGTGCGAGGGGGGTAGAGGGGAGCGTGCGTGCGAGGGGGGGTAGAGGGGAGCGTGCGTGCGAGGGGGGTAGAGGGGAGCGTGCGTGCGAGGGGGGTAGAGGGGAGCGTGCTTGCGAGGGTGGTAGAGGGGAGCGTGCTTGCGAGGGTGGTAGAGGGGAGCGTGCTTGCGAGGGTGGTAGAGGGGAGCGGGCGTGCGAGAGGGGCGGGGCAGAGTGGAGTGTGCGTCCGAGGGGAGCGGGGCAGAGGGGAGTGTGCGTGCGGGGGGAGCGGGGCAGAGGGGAGTGTGCGTGCGGGGGGAGCGGGGCAGAGGGGAGTGTGCTTGAGAGCGCAGTGGGGCAGAGTGGAGTCGGCGTGCGGGGGGAGTGGGGCAGAGGGGAGTGTGCTTGCGAGGGGAGTGTGCGTGCGAGGGGGTAGAGGGGAGTGTGCGTGCGAGGGGGGTAGAGGGGAGTGTGCGTGCGAGGGGGGTAGAGGGGAGTGTGCGTGCGAGGGGGGGTAGAGGGGAGTGTGCGTGCGAGGGGGGTAGAGGGGGAGTGTGCGTGCGAGGGGGGTAGAGGGGAGTGTGCGTGCGAGGGGGGTAGAGGGGAGTGTACGTGCGAGGGGGGTAGAGGGGAGTGTGCGTGCGAGGGGGGTAGAGGGGAGTGTGCGTGCGAGGGGGGGTAGAGGGGAGTGTGCGGCGAGGGGGGTAGAGGGGAGTGTGTGTGCGAGGGGGGTAGAGGGGAGTGTGCGTGCGAGGGGGGTAGAGGGGCGGGTGCGTGCGAGGAGTTAGAGGGGAGCGTGCTTGCGAGGGGGGTAGAGGGGAGCGTGCGTGCGAGGGGGGTAGAGGGGAGCGCGCGTGCGAGGGGGGTAGAGGGGAGCGCGCGTGCGAGGGGGGGTAGAGGGGAGCGCGCGTGCGAGGGGGGGTAGAGGGGAGCGCGCGTGCGAGGGGGGTAGAGGGGAGCGCGCGTGCGAGGGGGGTAGAGGGGAGCGCGCGTGCGAGGGGGGTAGAGGGGAGCGCGCGTGCGAGGGGGGGTAGAGGGGAGCGCGCGTGCGAGGGGGGTAGAGGGGAGCGCGCGTGCGAGGGGGGTAGAGGGGGAGCGCGCGTGCGAGGGGGGTAGAGGGGAGCGCGCGTGCGAGGGGGGTAGAGGGGAGCGCGCGTGCGAGGGGGGTAGAGGGGAGCGCGCGTGCGAGGGGGGTAGAGGGGAGCGCGCGTGCGAGGGGGGTAGAGGGGAGCGCGCGTGCGAGGGGGGTAGAGGGGAGCGCGCGTGCGAGGGGGGTAGAGGGGAGCGCGCGTGCGAGGGGGGTAGAGGGGGAGCGCGCGTGCGAGGGGGGTAGAGGGGAGCGCGCGTGCGAGGGGAGTAGAGGGGAGCGCGCGTGCGAGGGGGGTAGAGGGGAGCGCGCGTGCGAGGGGGGTAGAAGGGAGCGCGCGTGCGAGGGGGGTAGAGGGGAGCGCGCGTGCGAGGGGGGTAGAGGGGAGCGCGCGTGCGAGGGGGGTAGAGGGGAGCGCGCGTGCCGGGGGGGTGTAGAGGGGAGCGTGCGTGCCGGGGGGGGGCAGAGGGGAGCGTGCTTGCGAGAGGAGTGGAGCAGAGGGGAGCGTGCTTGCGAGAGGAGTGGGGCAGAGGGGAGCGTGCTTGCGAGAGGAGTGGGGCAGAGGGGAGCGTGCTTGCGAGAGGAGTGGGGCAGAGGGGAGCGTGCTTGCGAGAGGAGTGGGGCAGAGGGGAGCGTGCTTGCTAGAGGAGTGGGGCAGAGGGGAGTGTGCGAGTGGAGTGGGGCAGTGTGCTTGCGAGGGGAGTGTGCGTGCGAGGGGAGTCTGCTGGAGGGGTGTGTGCGTGTGAAGGGTTTAGTGGGGAGTGTGCGTGCGAGGGGGGTAGAGGGGAATGTGCCTGCGAGGAGTTTGGAGGGGAGTGTGCGTGCGAGGGGGCTAGAGGGTAGTGTGCGTGCGAGAGGGCTAGAGGGTAGTGTGCGTGCAAGGGGTGTAGAGGGGAGTGTGCGTGCGAGGGGGGTAGAGGGGAGTGTGCGTGCGAGGGGGGTAGAGGGGAGTGTGCGTGCGAGGGGGGTAGAGGGGAGTGCGCATGCGAGGGGGGTAGAGGGGAGTGTGCGTGCGAGGGGTGTAGAGGGGAGTGTGCGTGCGAGGGGTGTAGAGGGGAGTGTGCGTGCGAGGGGTGTAGAGGGGAGTGTGCGTGCGAGGGGTGTAGAGGGGAGTGTGCGTGCGAGGGGTGTCGAGGGGAGTGTGCGTGCGAGGGGTGTAGAGGGGAGTGTGCGTGCGAGGGGTGTAGAGGGGAGTGTGCGTGCGAGGGGTGTAGAGGGGAGTGTGCGTGCGAGGGGTGTAGAGGGGAGTGTGCGTGCGAGGGGTGTAGAGGGGAGTGTGCGTGCGAGGGGTGTAGAGGGGAGTGTGCGTGCGAGGCGGGTAGAGGGGTGCGTGCGTGCGAGGGGGGCGGAGGGGAGCGTGCGTGCGAGGGGGGCGGAGGGGAGCGTGCGTGCGAGGGGGGCGGAGGGGAGCGTGCGTGCGAGGGGGGCGGAGGGGAGCGTGCGTGCGAGGGGGGCAGAGGGGAGCGTGCGTGCGAGGGGGCAGAGGGGAGCGTGCGTGCGAGGGGGGCAGAGGGGTGCGTGCGTGCGAGGGGGGCAGAGGGGAGCGTGCGTGCGAGGGGGGCGGTGGGGTGCGTGCGTGCGAGGGGAGGGGGCAGAGGGGAGCGTGCGTGCGAGGGGGGTTGGGCGGTGGGGTGTGTGCGTGCGAGGGGAGTGGGGCAGAGGGGTGTGTGCGTGCGAGGGGAGTGGGGCAGAGGGGTGTGTGCGTGCGAGGGGAGTGGGGCAGAGGGGTGTGTGCGTGCGAGGGGAGTGGGGGCAGAGGGGTGTGTGCGTGCGAGGGGAGTGGGGCAGAGGGGTGTGTGCGTGCGAGGGGAGTGGGGCAGAGGGGTGTGTGCGTGCGAGGGGAGTGGGGCAGAGGGGTGTGTGCGTGCGAGGGGAGTGGGGCAGAGGGGTGTGTGCGTGCGAGGGGAGTGGGGCAGAGGGGTGTGTGCGTGCGAGGGGAGTGGGGCAGAGGGGTGTGTGCGTGCGAGGGGAGTGGGGCAGAGGGGTGTGTGCGTGCGAGGGGAGTGGGGCAGAGGGGTGTGTGCGTGCGAGGGGAGTGGGGCAGAGGGGTGTGTGCGTGCGAGGGGAGTGGGGCAGAGGGGTGTGTGCGTGCGAGGGGAGTGGGGCAGAAGGGTGTGTGCGTGCGAGGGGAGTGGGGCAGAAGGGTGTGTGCGTGCGAGGGGAGTGGGGCAGAAGGGTGTGTGCGTGCGAGGAGAGTGGGGTAGAGGGGTGTGTGCGTGCGAGGGGTGTGTGCATACGAGGGGAGTGGGGCAGAGGGGTGTGTGCGTGTGAGCCGTGTGGTGTAGAGGGGTGTGTGCGTGTGAGTGGAGTTGGGTAGGTGGCTGCGTGCCTGCGAGGCAAGTGGGGTAGAGGGGTGTGTGCGTGAGAGGGGAGTGGGGTAGAGGGGTGTGTGCGTGCGAGGGGAGTGGGGTAGAGGGGTGTGTGCGTGCGAGGGGAGTTGGGTAGAGGGGTGTGTGCGTGCGAGGGGAGTGGGGTAGAGGTGTGTGTGCGTGCGAGGGGAGTGGGGTAGAGGTGTGTGTGCGTGCGAGGGGAGTGGGGTAGAGGGGTGTGTGCGTGCGAGGGGAGTGGGGTAGAGGGGTGTGTGCGCGCGAGGGGAGTGGGGTAGAGGGGTGTGTGCGTGTGAGGGGAGTGGGGTAGAGGGGTGTGTGCGTGCGAGTGCAGTGGGGTAGAGGGGTGTGTGCGTGCGAGGGCAGTGGGGTAGAGGGGTGTGTGCGTGCGAGGGGAGTGGGCTAGAGGGGTGTGTGCGTGCGAGGGGAGTGGGCTAGAGGGGTGTGTGCGTGCGAGGGGAGTGGAGTAGAGGGGTGTGTGCATGCAAGGGGTGTGTGTGTGCGAGGGGAGTGGTGTAGAGGTGTGTGCATGTGTGCTGTGTGGTGTAGAGTGGTGTGGCCTCGAGGGGTGTGCGTGCGAGGGGAGTTGGGCAGAGGGGAGTTTGAAGGTGGGAGAGGGGATTGTGTGTGTGAGTGGATGGGCGCAGAGGGTTGTGTGCGCGTGAGCGGTGAAGAGGGGAGCGTGCGTGCGAGGGGGGTAGAGGGGAGCGTGCGTGCGAGGGGGGTAGAGGGGAGCGTGCGTGCGAGGGGGGTAGAGGGGAGCGTGCGTGCGAGGGGGGTAGAGGGGAGCGTGCGAGCGAGGGGGTAGAGGGGAGCGTGCGTGCGAGGGGGGTAGAGGGGAGCGTGTGTGCGAGGGGGGTAGAGGGGAGCGTGCGTGCGAGGGGGGTAGAGGGGAGCGTGCGTGCGAGGGGGGTAGAGGGGAGCGTGCGTGCGAGGGGGGTAGAGGGGAGCGTGCGTGCGAGGGGGGTAGAGGGGAGCGTGCGTGCGAGGGGGGTAGAGGGGAGCGTGCGTGCGAGGGGGGTAGAGGGGAGCGTGCGTGCGAGGGGGGTAGAGGGGAGCGTGCGTGCGAGGGGGGTAGAGGGGAGCGTGCGTGCGAGGGGGGGTAGAGGGGAGCGTGCGTGCGAGGGGGGTAGAGGGGAGCGTGCGTGCGAGGGGGGTAGAGGGGAGCGTGCGTGCGAGGGGGGTAGAGGGGAGCGTGCGTGCGAGGGGGGTAGAGGGGAGCGTGCGTGCGAGGGGGGTAGAGGGGAGCGTGCGTGCGAGGGGGGTAGAGGGGAGCGTGCGTGCGGGGAGGGTAGAGGGGAGCGTGCGTGCGGGGAGGGTAGAGAGGAGTGTGCGTGCGAGGGGGGTGGTGCAGAGGGTAGTGTGCGTGCGAGAGGGGCGGGGCAGAGGGGAGTGTGCGTGCGAGCGCAGTGGGGCAGAGGGGAGTGTGCGTGCGGGGGGAGTGCGTGCGAGTGGACTGGTGCAGCGTGCGTGCGAGGGGAGGGTGCTAGAGGGGTGTGTGCGTGTGAGGGGTGTGGGGTTAGAGGTGAGTGTGCGTGCGAGAGGAGTGGGGCAGAGGGGAGTGTGCTTGCGAGAGGAGTGGGGTAGAGGGGAGTGTGCGTGCAAGAGGAGTGGGGTAGAGGGGAGTGTGCGTGCGAGAGGAGTGGGGCAGAGGGGAGTGTGCGTGCGAGAGGCGTGGGGCAGAGGGGAGTGTGCTTGCGAGAGGAGTGGGGCAGAGGGGAGTGTGCGTGCGAGTGGAGTGGGGCAGTGTGCTTGCAAGGGGAGTGTGCGTGCGAGGGGAGTGTGCTGGAGGGGTTTGTGCGTGTGAAGGGTTTAGTGGGGAGTGTGCGTGCGAGGAGGGTAGAGGGGAGTGTGCGTGCGAGGAGGGTAGAGGGGAGTGTGCGTGCGAGGGGGGTAGAGGGGAGTGTGCGTGCGAGGGGGGTAGAGGGGAGTGTGCGTGCGAGGGGGGTAGAGGGGAGTGTGCGTGCGAGGGGGGTAGAGGGGAGTGTGCGTGCGAGGGGGGTAGAGGGGAGTGTGCGTGCGAGGGGGGTAGAGGGGAGTGTGCGTGCGAGGGGGGTAGAGGGGAGTGTGCGTGCGAGGGGGGTAGAGGGGAGTGTGCGTGCGAGGGGGGTAGAGGGGAGTGTGCGTGCGAGGGGGGTAGAGGGGAGTGTGCGTGCGAGGGGGGTAGAGGGGAGTGTGCGTGCGAGGGGGGTAGAGGGGAGTGTGCGTGCGAGCTGGATAGAGGGGAGTGTGCGTGCGAGGGGGGTTAGAGGGGAGTGTGCGTGCGATTGGGGTAGAGGGGAGTGTGCGTGCGATTGGGGTAGAGGGGAGTGTGCGTGCGAGGGGTGTAGAGGGGAGTGTGCGTGCGAGGGGTGTAGAGGGGAGTGTGCGTGCGAGGGGTGTAGAGGGGAGTGTGCGTGCGAGGGGTGTAGAGGGGAGTGTGCGTGCGAGGGGGGTAGAGGGGAGCGTGCGTGCGAGGGGTGTAGAGGGTAGTGTGCGTTCGAGCGGTGTAGAGGGGAGTGTGCGTGCGAGGGGTGTAGAGGGGAGTGTGCGTGCGAGGGGTGTAGAGGGGAGTGTGCGTGCGAGGGGGGCAGAGGGGAGCGTGCGTGCGAGGGGGGTAGAGGGGAGCGTGCGTGCGAGGGGGGTAGAGGGGAGCGTGCGTGCGCGGGGTGTAGAGGGGAGCGTGCGTGCGAGGGGGGTAGAGGGGAGCGTGCGTGCGAGGGGGGTAGAGGGGAGCGTGCGTGCGAGGGGGGTAGAGGGGAGCGTGCGTGCGAGGGGGTAGAGGGGAGCGTGCGTGCGAGGGGGTAGAGGGGAGCGTGCGTGCGAGGGGGTAGAGGGGAGCGTGCGTGCGAGGGGGGTTGAGGGCAGCGTGCGTGCAAGGGGGGTAGAGAGGTGTGTGCGTGCGAGGGGGGTGGTGCAGAGGGGAGTGTGCGTGCGAGAGGGGCGGGGCAGAGGGGAGTGGCCTTGCGAGGGGCGCGGGGCAGTGGGGAGTGTGCGTGCGAGAGGAGTGGGGCAGAGGGGAGTGTGGATGCGAGAGGGGCGGCGCAGAGGGGAGTGGGCGTGTGAGGGGAGGGGGCTAGAGTGGTGTGGGGCAGAGGGGAGTGTGCGTGCGAGCGCAGTGGAGCAGTGGGGAGTGTGCGTGCGCGAGGAGTGGGGCAGAGGGGAGTGTGCGTGCGGGGGGAGTGAGGCAGTGGGGAGTGTGCGTGCGGGGGGAGTGAGGCAGAGGGGAGTGTGCATGCGAGAGGAGTGGGGCAGAGGGGAGTGTGCATGCGGGGGGAGTGAGGCAGAGGGGAGTGTGCGTGCGAGTGGAGTGGTGCAGGGTGCGTGCGAGGGGAGGGGGCTAGAAGGGTGTGCGCGTGTGAGGGGTTTGGGGTTAGAGGTGAGTGTGCGTGCGAGAGGAGTGGGGTAGGGGGGGTGTGCTTGCGAGTGGAGTGGGGGCAGAGGGGAGTGTGCGTGCGAGAGGAGTGGGTCAGAGGGGAGTGTGCTTGCGCGAGGAGTGGGGCAGAGGGGAGTGTGCGTGCGAGAGGAGTGGGGCAGAGGGGAGTGTGCTTGCGAGAGGAGTGGGGCAGAGGGGAGTGTGCGTGCGAGTGGAGTGGGGCCGTGTGCTTGCAAGGGGAGTGTGCGTGCGAGGGGAGTGTGCTGGAGGGGTGTGTGTGTGTGTGAAGGGTTTAGTGGGGAGTGTGCGTGCGAGGGGGGTAGAGGGGAATGTTCCTGCGAGGAGTTTGGAGGGGAGTGTGCCTGTGAGGGCGGTAGAGGGTAGTGTGCGTGCGAGGGGGGTAGAGTGGTGTGCGTGCAAGGGGTGTAGAGGGGAGTGTGCGTGCGAGGGGGGTATAGGGGAGTGTGCGTGCGAGGGGGGTATAGGGGAGTGTGCGTGCGAGGGGGGTAGAGGGGAGTGTGCGTGCGAGGGGGGTAGAGGAGAGTGTGCGTGCGAGGGGGGTAGAGGGGAGTGTGCGTGCGAGCTGGATAGAGGGGAGTGTGCGTGCGAGGGGGGTTAGAGGGGAGTGTGCGTGCGATTGGGGTAGAGGGGTGTGTGCGTGCGATTGGGGTAGAGGGGAGTGTGCGTGCGAGGGGTGTAGAGGCGAGTGTGCGTGCGAGGGTGGTATAGGGGAGTGTGCGTGCGAGGGGTGTAGAGGGGAGTGTGCGTGCGAGGGGTGTAGAGGCGAGTGTGCGTGCGAGGGGTGTAGAGGCGAGTGTGCGTGCGAGGGGTGTAGAGGGGAGTGTGCGTGCGAGGGGGGTAGGGGGAGTGTGCGTGCGAGGGGGGTAGGGGGAGTGTGCGTGCGAGGGGGGTAGGGGGAGTGTGCGTGCGAGGGGGGTAGGGGGAGTGTGCGTGCGAGGGGGGGTAGGGGGAGTGTGCGTGCGAGGGGGGTAGGGGGAGTGTGCGTGCGAGGGAGTTGTGCGTGCGAGGGGGGTAGGGGGAGTGTGCGTGCGAGGGGGGTAGGGGGAGTGTGCGTGCGAGGGGGGTAGGGGGAGTGTGCGTGCGAGGGGGGTAGGGGGAGTGTGCGTGCGAGGGGGGTAGGGGGAGCGTGCGTGCGAGGGGGCTAGAGGGGAGTGTGCGTGCGAGGGGGCTAGAGGGGAGTGTGCGTGCGAGGGGGCTAGAGGGGAGTGTGCGTGCGAGGGGGCTAGAGGGGAGTGTGCGTGCGAGGGGGTAGAGGGGAGTGTGCGTGCGAGGGGGTAGAGTGGAGCGTGCGTGCGAGGGGGTAGAGTGGAGCGTGCATGCGAGGGGGGAGAGGGGAGCGTGCGTGCGAGGGGGCTAGAGGGGAGTGTGCGTGCGAGGGGGTAGAGGGGAGTGTGCGTGCGAGGGGGTAGAGTGGAGCGTGCGTGCGAGGGGGGTAGAGGGGAGCGTGCGTGCGAGGGGTTAGAGGGGAGCGTGCGTGCGAGGGGGTAGAGGGGAGCGTGCGTGCGAGGGGTTAGAGGGGAGCGTGCGTGCGAGGGGGTAGAGGGGATTGTGCGTGCGAGGGGGTAGAGGGGATTGTGCGTGCGAGGGGGTAGAGGGGATTGTGCGTGCGAGGGGGTAGAGGGGATTGTGCGTGCGAGGGGGTAGAGGGGATTGTGCGTGCGAGGGGGCAGAGGGTAGCGTCCGTGCGAGGAGGTTAGAGGGGAGCGTGCGTGCGAGGGGGCTAGAGGGGATTGTGCGTGCAAGGGAGCTAGAGGGGATTGTGTGTGCGAGGGGGCTAGAGGGGATTGTGCGTGCGAGGGGGGTAGAGGGGAGTGTGCGTGCGAGGGGGGTAGAGGGGAGTGTGCGTGCGAGGGGGGTAGAGGGGAGTGTGCGTGCGAGGGGGGTAGAGGGGAGTGTGCGTGCGAGGGGGGTAGAGGGGAGTGTGCGTGCGAGGGGGGTAGAGGGGAGTGTGCGTGCGAGGGGGGTAGAGGGGAGTGTGCGTGCGAGGGGGTAGAGGGGAGTGTGCGTGCGAGGGTGTAGAGGGGAGTGTGCGTGCGAGGGGGGTAGAGGGGAGCGTCCGTGCGAGGAGGTTAGAGGGGAGTGTGTGTGCGAGGGGGGTAGAGGGGAGTGTGCGTGCGAGGGTTGTAGAGGGTAGTGTGCGTGTGAGGGGGGTAGAGGGGAGCGTGTGTGCGAGGGGGTAGAGGGGAGCGTGCGTGCGAGGGGGGTAGAGGGGAGCGTGCGTGCGAGGGGGGTAGAGGGGAGCGTGCGTGCGAGGGGGGTAGAGGGAGCGTGCGTGCGAGGGGGGTAGAGGGGAGTGTGCGTTCGAGGGGGTAGAGGGGAGCGTGCGTGCGAGGGGGGTAGAGGGGAGCGTGCGTGCGAGGGGGTTAGAGGGGAGCGTGCGTGCGAGGGGGGTAGAGGGGAGCGTGCGTGCGAGGTGGGCAGAGGGGAGTGTGCGTGCGAGCGCAGTGGGGCAGTGGGGAGTGTGCGTGCGAGAGGAGTGGGGCAGAGGGGAGTGGGTGTGTGAGGGGAGGGGGCTAGAGTTGTGTGGGGCAGAGGGGAGTGTGCGTGCGAGGGGAGTGGGGTAGAGTGGAGTGTGCGTGCGGGGGGAGTGGGGCAGAGGGGAGTGAGCGTGCGAGAGGAGTGGGGCAGAGGGGAATGTGCGTGCGAGAGGAGTGGGGCAGAGGGGAGTGTGCGTGCGAGAGGAGTGGGGCAGAGGGGAGTGTGCTTGCGAGAGGAGTGGGGCAGAGGGGAGTGTGCGTGCGAGAGGAGTGGGGCAGAGGGGCGTGTGCTTGCGAGAGGAGTGGGGCAGAGTGGAGTGTGCATGCGAGTGGAGTGGGGCCGTGTGCTTGCAAGGGGTTGCAAGTGTTTGTGCGAGGGGAGTGTGCTGGAGGGGTGTGTGCGTGTGAAGGGTTTAGTGGGGAGTGTGCGTGCGAGGGGGGTAGAGGGGAGTGTGCGTGCGAGGGGGGTAGAGGGGAGTGTGCGTGCGAGGGGGGGTAGAGGGGAGTGTGCGTGCGAGGGGGGTAGAGGGGAGTGTGCGTGCGAGTGGGTAGAGGGGAGTGTGCGTGCGAGGGGGGTAGAGGGGAGTGTGCGTGCGAAGGGGGATAGAGGGTAGTGTGCGTGCGAGGGGGTAGAGGGGAGTGTGCGTGCGAGGGGGGTAGAGGGGAGTGTGCGTGCGAGGGGGGGTAGAGGGGAGTGTGCGTGCGAGGGGGGTAGAGGGGAAGTGTGCGTTCGAGGGGGGTAGAGGGGAGTGTGCGTGCGAGGGGGGTAGAGGGGAGTGTGCGTGCGAGGGGGGTAGAGGGGAGTGTGCGTGGGAGGGGGGTAGAGGGGAGTGTGCGTGCGAGGGGGGTAGAGGGGAGTGTGCGTGCGAGGATGGTAGAGGGGAGTGTGCGTGCGAGGGGGGTAGAGGGGAGTGTGCGTGCGAGGGGGGTAGAGGGGAGTGTGCGTGCGAGGGGTGTAGAGGGGAGTGTGCGTGCGAGGGGGGTAGAGGGGAGTGTGCGTGCGAGGGGGGTAGAGGGGAGTGTGCGTGCGAGGGGGGTAGAGGGGAGTGTGCGTGCGAGGGGGGTAGAGGGGAGTGTGCGTGCGAGGGGGTAGAGGGGAGTGTGCGTGCGAGGGGGGTAGAGGGGAGTGTGCGTGCGAGGGGGGTAGAGGGGAGTGTGCGTGCGAGGGGGGTAGAGGGGAGTGTGCGTGCGAGGGGGTAGAGGGGAGTGTGCGTGCGAGGGGGGTAGAGGGGAGTGTGCGTGCGAGGGGGTAGAGGGGAGTGTGCGTGCGAGGGGGGTAGAGGGGAGTGTGCGTGCGAGGGGGGTAGAGGGGAGTGTGCGTGCGAGGGGGGTAGAGGGGAGTGTGCGTGCGAGGGGGGCTAGAGGGGAGTGTGCGTGCGAGGGGGTAGAGGGGAGTGTGCGTGCGAGGGGGGTAGAGGGGAGTGTGCGTGCGAGGGGGGTAGAGGGGAGTGTGCGTGCGAGGGGGGTAGAGGGGAGTGTGCGTGCGAGGGGGGTAGAGGGGAGTGTGCGTGCGAGGGGGGTAGAGGGGAGTGTGCGTGCGAGGGGGTAGAGGGGAGTGTGCGTGCGAGGGGGGTAGAGGGGAGTGTGCGTGCGAGGGGGGTAGAGGGGAGTGTGCGTGCGAGGGGGGTAGAGGGGAGTGTGCGTGCGAGGGGGGTAGAGGGGAGTGTGCGTGCGAGGGGGTAGAGGGGGAGTGTGCGTGCGAGGGGGGTAGAGGGGAGTGTGCGTGCGAGGGGGGTAGAGGGGAGTGTGCGTGCGAGGGGGGTAGAGGGGAGTGTGCGTGCGAGGGGGGTAGAGGGGAGTGTGCGTGCGAGGGGGGTAGAGGGGAGTGTGCGTGCGAGGGGGGTAGAGGGGAGTGTGCGTGCGAGGGGGGTAGAGGGGAGTGTGCGTGCGAGGGGGGTAGAGGGGAGTGTGCGTGCGAGGGGGGTAGAGGGGAGTGTGCGTGCGAGGGGGGTAGAGGGGAGTGTGCGTGCGAGGGGGGGTAGAGGGGAGTGTGCGTGCGAGGGGGGTAGAGGGGAGTGTGCGTGCGAGGGGGGTAGAGGGGAGTGTGCGTGCGAGGGGGGTAGAGGGGAGTGTGCGTGCGAGGGGGGTAGAGGGGAGTGTGCGTGCGAGGGGGGTAGAGGGGAGTGTGCGTGCGAGGGGGGTAGAGGGGAGTGTGCGTGCGAGGGGGGTAGAGGGGAGTGTGCGTGCGAGGGGGGTAGAGGGGAGTGTGCGTGCGAGGGGGGTAGAGGGGAGTGTGCGTGCGAGGGGGGTAGAGGGGAGTGTGCGTGCGAGGGGGGTAGAGGGGAGTGTGCGTGCGAGGGGGGTAGAGGGGAGTGTGCGTGCGAGGGGGGGTAGAGGGGAGTGTGCGTGCGAGGGGGGTAGAGGGGAGTGTGCGTGCGAGGGGGTAGAGGGGAGTGTGCGTGCGAGGGGGGTAGAGGGGAGTGTGCGTGCGAGGGGGGTAGAGGGGAGTGTGCGTGCGAGGGGGGTAGAGGGGGAGTGTGCGTGCGAGGGGGGTAGAGGGGAGTGTGCGTGCGAGGGGGGTAGAGGGGAGTGTGCGTGCGAGGGGGGTAGAGGGGAGTGTGCGTGCGAGGGGGGTAGAGGGGAGTGTGCGTGCGAGGGGGGTAGAGGGGAGTGTGCGTGCGAGGGGGGTAGAGGGGAGTGTGCGTGCGAGGGGGGTAGAGGGGAGTGTGCGTGCGAGGGGGGTAGAGGGGAGTGTGCGTGCGAGGGGGGTAGAGGGGAGTGTGCGTGCGAGGGGGGTAGAGGGGAGTGTGCGTGCGAGGGGGGTAGAGGGGAGTGTGCGTGCGAGGGGGTAGAGGGGAGTGTGCGTGCGAGGGGGGTAGAGGGGAGTGTGCGTGCGAGGGGGGTAGAGGGGAGTGTGCGTGCGAGGGGGGTAGAGGGGAGTGTGCGTGCGAGGGGGGTAGAGGGGAGTGTGCGTGCGAGGGGGGTAGAGGGGAGTGTGCGTGCGAGGGGGGTAGAGGGGAGTGTGCGTGCGAGGGGGGTAGAGGGGAGTGTGCGTGCGAGGGGGGTAGAGGGGAGTGTGCGTGCGAGGGGGGGTAGAGGGGAGTGTGCGTGCGAGGGGGGTAGAGGGGAGTGTGCGTGCGAGGGGGGTAGAGGGGAGTGTGCGTGCGAGGGGGGTAGAGGGGAGTGTGCGTGCGAGGGGGGTAGAGGGGAGTGTGCGTGCGAGGGGGGTAGAGGGGAGTGTGCGTGCGAGGGGGGTAGAGGGGAGTGTGCGTGCGAGGGGGGTAGAGGGGAGTGTGCGTGCGAGGGGGGTAGAGGGGAGTGTGCGTGCGAGGGGGGTAGAGGGGAGTGTGCGTGCGAGGGGGGTAGAGGGGAGTGTGCGTGCGAGGGGGGTAGAGGGGAGTGTGCGTGCGAGGGGGGTAGAGGGGAGTGTGCGTGCGAGGGGGGTAGAGGGGAGTGTGCGTGCGAGGGGGGTAGAGGGGAGTGTGCGTGCGAGGGGGGTAGAGGGGAGTGTGCGTGCGAGGGGGGTAGAGGGGAGTGTGCGTGCGAGGGGGGTAGAGGGGAGTGTGCGTGCGAGGGGGGGTAGAGGGAGTGTGCGTGCGAGGGGGGTAGAGGGGAGTGTGCGTGCGAGGGGGGTAGAGGGGAGTGTGCGTGCGAGGGGGGTAGAGGGGAGTGTGCGTGCGAGGGGGGTAGAGGGGAGTGTGCGTGCGAGGGGGGTAGAGGGGAGTGTGCGTGCGAGGGGGGTAGAGGGGAGTGTGCGTGCGAGGGGGGTAGAGGGGAGTGTGCGTGCGAGGGGGGGTAGAGGGGAGTGTGCGTGCGAGGGGGTAGAGGGGAGTGTGCGTGCGAGGGGGGTAGAGGGGAGTGTGCGTGCGAGGGGGGTAGAGGGGAGTGTGCGTGCGAGGGGGGGTAGAGGGGAGTGTGCGTGCGAGGGGGGTAGAGGGGAGTGTGCGTGCGAGGGGGGTAGAGGGGAGTGTGCGTGCGAGGGGGGTAGAGGGGAGTGTGCGTGCGAGGGGGGTAGAGGGGAGTGTGCGTGCGAGGGGGGTAGAGGGGAGTGTGCGTGCGAGGGGGGTAGAGGGGAGTGTGCGTGCGAGGGGGGTAGAGGGGAGTGTGCGTGCGAGGGGGGTAGAGGGGAGTGTGCGTGCGAGGGGGGTAGAGGGGAGTGTGCGTGCGAGGGGGGTAGAGGGGAGTGTGCGTGCGAGGGGGGTAGAGGGGAGTGTGCGTGCGAGGGGGGTAGAGGGGAGAGTGCGTGCGAGGGGGGTAGAGGGGAGTGTGCGTGCGAGGGGGGGTAGAGGGGAGTGTGCGTGCGAGGGGGTAGAGGGGAGTGTGCGTGCGAGGGGGGTAGAGGGGAGTGTGCGTGCGAGGGGGGTAGAGGGGAGTGTGCGTGCGAGGGGGGTAGAGGGGAGTGTGCGTGCGAGGGGGGGTTAGAGGGGGAGTGTGCGTGCGAGGGGGGTAGAGGGAGTGTGCGTGCGAGGGGGGTAGAGGGGAGTGTGCGTGCGAGGGGGGTAGAGGGGAGTGTGCGTGCGAGGGGGGTAGAGGGGAGTGTGCGTGCGAGGGGGGTAGAGGGGAGTGTGCGTGCGAGGGGGGTAGAGGGGAGTGTGCGTGCGAGGGGAGTAGAGGGGAGCGTGCGTGTGAGGGGGCTCGAGGGGATTGTGCGTGCGAGGGTGCTAGGGGGATTGTGCGTGCGCGGAGGTAGAGGGGAGCGTGCGTGCGAGGGGGGGAGCGTGCGTGCGTGGGGGGTAGAGGGGAGCGTGCGTGCGAGGGGGGTAGAGGGGAGCGTGCGTGCGAGGGGGGCAGAGGGGAGCGTGCGTGCGAGGAGGGCAGAGGGGAGCGTGCGTGCGAGGAGGGCAGAGGGGAGCGTGCGTGCGAGGAGGGCAGAGGGGAGCGTGCGTGCGAGGGGGGCAGAGGGTAGCGTGCGTGCGAGGGGGGCAGAGGGGAGCGTGCGTGCGAGGGGGTTTGGGCGGTGGGGTGTGTGCGTGCGAGGGGAGTGTGGCCGAGGGTTGTGTGCGTGCGAGGGGAGTGGGGCAGAGGGTTGTGTGCGTGCGAGGGGAGTGGGGCAGAGGGTTGTGTGCGTGCGAGGGGAGTGGGGCAGAGGGGTGTGTGCGTGCGAGGGGTGTGTGTGTGCGAGGGGAGTGGGGTAGAGGGGTTTGTGCATGCGAGGGGAGTGGGGCAGAGGGGTGTGTGCGTGTGAGCCGTGTGGTGTAGAGGGGTGTGTGCTTGTGCGTGGAGTTGGGTAGGTGGGTGTGTGCCTGCGAGGCAAGTGGGGTAGAGGGGTGTGTGCGTGCGAGGGGAGTGGGGTAGAGGGGTGTGTGCGTGCGAGGGGAGTGGGGTAGAGGGGTGTGTGCGTGCGAGGGGAGTGGGGTAGAGGGGTGTGTGCGTGCGAGGGCAGTGGGGTAGAGTTGTGTGTGCGTGCGAGGGGAGTGGGGCAGAGGGGTGTGTGCGTGCGAGGGGAGTGGGATAGAGGGGTGTGTGCGTGCGAGGGGAGTTGGGTAGAGGGGTGTGTGCGTGCGATGGGAGTGGGGTAGAGGGGTGTGTGCATGCGAAGGGAGTGGGGTAGAGGGGTGTGTGCGTGCGAGGGGAGTTGGGTAGAGGGGTGTGTGCATGCAAGGGGTGTGTGTGTGCGAGGGGAGTGGTGTAGAGGTGTGTGCATGTGTGCCGTGTGGTGTAGAGTGGTGTGGGCTCGAGGGGTGTGCGTGCGAGAGGAGTTGGGCAGAGGGGAGTTTGAAGGTGGGAGAGGGCATTGTGTGTGTGAGTGGATGGGCACAGAGGGTTGTGTGCGCGTGAGCGTTGAAGAGGGGAGTGTGTGTGCGAGGGGATCCCATGGGAGTGCGTGCGAGGGGGGCAGAGGGGAGCGTGCGTGCGAGGGGGGCAGAGGGGAGTGTGCGTGCGAGGGGGGCAGAGGGGAGTGTGCGTGCGAGGGGGGCAGAGGGGAGTGTGCGTGCGAGGGGGGCAGAGGGGAGTGTGCGTGCGAGGGGGCCAGAGGGGAGTGTGCGTGCGAGGGGGCCAGAGGGGAGTGTGCGTGCGAGGGGGCCAGAGGGGAGTGTGCGTGCGAGGGGGCCAGAGGGGAGTGTGCGTGCGAGGGGGGCAGAGGGGAGTGTGCGTGCGAGGGGGGCAGAGGGGAGTGTGCGTGCGAGGGGGGCAGAGGGGAGTGTGCGTGCGAGGGGGGCAGAGGGGAGTGTGCGTGCGAGGTGGGCAGAGGGGAGTGTGCATGCGAGGGGGGCAGAGGGGAGTGTGCGTGCGAGGGGGGCAGAGGGGAGTGTGCGTGTGAGGGGGGCAGAGGGGAGTGTGCGTGCGAGGGGGGCAGAGGGGAGTGTGCGTGCGAGGGGGGCAGAGGGGAGTGTGCGTGCGAGGGGGGCAGAGGGGAGTGTGCGTGCGAGGGGGGCAGAGGGGAGTGTGCGTGCGAGGGGGGCAGAGGGGAGTGTGCGTGCGAGGGGGGTGGGGCGGTGTGGTGTGTGCGTGCGAGGGGTGTGGGGTGGAGTGGTGTGTGCGTGCGAGGGGAGTGGGGCGGAGGGGAGTGGGGCAGAGGGGTGTGCGCGTGCTAGGGGAGTGGGTCAGAGGGGTGCTTGTGTGCGAGGGGTGTGTGCATGCGAGGGGAGTGGGGCAGAGGGGTGTGTGCGTGTGAGCTGTGTGGTGTAGAGGGGTGTGTGCGTGTGAGTGGAGTTGGGTAGGTGGGAGTGTGCGTGCGAGGCGAGTGGGGTAGAGGGGTGTGTGCGTGCGAGGGGAGTGGGGTAGAGGGGTGTGTGCGTGCGAGGGGAGTGGGGTAGAGGGGTGTCTGCGTGCGAGGGGAGTGGGGTAGAGGGGTGTGTGCGTGCGAGGGGAGTGGGGTAGAGGGGTGTGTGCGTGCGAGGGGAGTGGGGTAGAGGTGTGTGTGCGTGCGAGGGGTGTGGGGTAGAGGTGTGTGCATGTGTGCTGTGTGGTGTAGAGTGGTGTGGGCTAGAGGGGTGTGCGTGCGAGGGGAGTTGGGCAGAGGGGAGTTTGAAGGTGGGAGAGGGGATTGTGTGTGTGAGTGGATGGGCACAGAGGGTTGTGTGCGTGTGAGCGGTCAAGAGGGGAGTGTGCGTGCGAGGGGATCCCATGGGAGTGCGAGCGAGGGGGGCAGAGGGGAGTGTGCGTGTGAGGGGGGCAAAGGGGAGTGTGCGTGCGAGGGAGGCAGAGGGAAGTGTGCGTGCGAGGGGGGCAGAGGGGAGTGTGCGTGCGAAGGTTGGCGTGTAGAGGGGAGTGTGCTTGTCAGGGGAGTGGGTTGGAGGGGATTTTGGATGCGAGGGGGGTAGAGGGGAGTTTGGGTGCGAGGGGGCTAGAGGGACGTGTGCGTGCGAGGATGTTGGAGGGGATTGTGCGCGTGAGGGTGTTAGAGGGGAGTGTGCGTGTGATGAGAGGCGGGTAGTGGGGAGTGTGTGTGTGAGGGGGCCAGAGGGGAGTGTGTGTGGGTGAGAGGAGAGAGTGTGCGTGCGAGAGGGGCAGAGGGGAGTGTGCGTGTGAGGGGAGTGCGGTATTGGGGTGTGTTTTTGCGAGGGGAGTGGGGTAGAGGGGCGTGTGCGTGCGACTGGATAAGGGCTAGAGGGGAGTGTGCGCACGAGGGGAGGGGGCTGGAGGGGATTGTGAGTGCGAGGGGGCTAGAGGGTAGTGTGCGTGCGAGGGGGGTGGGGTGTGTGCGTGCGAGGGGAGGGGAGTGGGGTGTGTGCGTGCGAGGGGAGTGCCGGTGCGAGGGGGCTCCCAGGGGTAAGATGTGAGAGAACACTGTTGGGGAGAGTGTATGTGTGAGGGGGTTAGAGTGGAGTGTGAGTGTGACAGGGGTAGAGGGGGAAGATGTGAGAGAGGAGGGTAGGGGTGATGGTGTGTTGGGGGGACGGGTGAAGGAGAGTGTTGGGGGGAAGGAAGTGTGTGGGTCTTGGGGGTGGAAGTTGGGATAGGGTGGCTGCGGTGAGGACAGGACGGTTTGGGGGCAGGGAGGGAGGTTGAGTGTGTGATGGGAGGGTTTTGGTGTTGAGGGGGTGGAAAGTGCAAGAGGCTGATGGGTGAGAGTGGGAGGGTGCAGGTGAGGTGGGGAGAGAGGCAGGGGAAGGGTTTGTGGTTGGACAAGAGGGAGGAGTGTACGTGAAGGGAAGCGGGGTGCCGGGAATATGACCGGGCAGGGGTCAGAGGGGAGTGGGCCAGGAGAGGGGTACGTGGAGGAGGAGTGATTGGTCGGTGGGAAGTGCGTGGGGAGATGGCCAAGTGGAGAGTGGACGATAAGATTTGGTGGGTTCCGGGGCGCGAGTTTTGAGGTAGTTGGGAAAGGATTGGTGCTTATGAATGTGGGGAAAGAGTAGAGGCTTGGGATAGATATTTGTCATAGGGAAGGCATGGGCAGCCTTGATATATTTTGAACAGGAAGCTATTTGTTCCTTTACGTACTGCATTAGGAATTGAAAGGATTTTCATCGCTGGATGACCTCCTGCACATCAAAGGCATCACGGGCCATCTTCTGGAGAGGAACTGTGAACTGCTGTTGTGCCACACCAGTAAACTGAGTACGGAGACCAGCATGCAAGGGTTGTCCAGCAGCTCTGATAGCGTAAGTCAACATTTCCAATCAAACTCTGCAGCCACGAGAAAATGTTGTTGAGGCACATTGGTGTCAGGATTTCACATTTCTATCTCTACGGAGGGATTAGCACGGGATGCAAGACCACACAGGGAAAAGGGGATAATTTGAAAACTGCCTTTTCTGTTGATGGGATCTCGGTTGCTGTTTATAACCATGGATATGTGATTTCCAGTTCAGATCCGTGCAAGGTCTGTTTGTGTTTTTTAATACAAAAAAATCTGCATAAACATCCTTATTTCAAAGCCTCTTTCAATCGTCCAACCTTCTGAGAGCTCTGTACTCTGTTCTTTTGAGTGTCAACTTCTGAGAATAGAGGCCCAGTTTCCCTAGTCTCCCTTCATCGGACAGTCCTGCCATCCCAGAAACAGGAGGTGATATTGTCACTGGACTGGCAATCAGGGGCTCTGGAGATTCGGGTTGCCCTGTCTCACTGGCAAGTCATTCTCATGTTGGCAGACTGTGACCAGTGGGGTACCGCAAGGATCAGTACTTAGACCCCAGCTGTTCACAAAATATATCAATGATTTGAATGTGGGGACCAAATGTAACATTCCCAAATTCACAGATGACACAAAGCTCGGTGGGAATACCCGTTGTGAGAAAGCAGCAGAGCGGCTCCAGGAGGGTTTGGACCGACTGTGAGTGGTCAAGAACATGGCAGATGGAATATAATGTGGAAAAATGAGGCTATCCACTTTGATAGGAGGAACAGATGAGCAGAGTATTTCTTAAATGGTGAGAGATTAGAAAGTGTAGGTGTACAAAGGACCTGGGTGTCTGCATTAGTAAGCCACTGAAAACTAACATTCAGATGCAGCAAGCAAGCTAATGGAATGTTAGCCATTATTGAAAGAGGATTCGAGTACAGGAGTAGCGGGGTCTTCAATTGTATAGAACCTTGGTTAGACCACACCTGGAGCACTGTGAGCAGTTTTGGCCCCCTTACTTTAGGATGGACATTATTGCTATAGAGGGAGTTACTTTTAATCATTTACACGATGTGGATGTCATTGGCTCGGCCCTAATTGTCCTTGGGAAGGCGGTGGTGAGCTGCCAGGTAATCCTCAGGATGTTGATTGTGGGGGATTCAGTGATGGTAATGCCATTTAATGTCAAAGGGTGATACAAAGAACAAAGGAAGGTACAGCACAGGAACAGGCCCTGCGGCCCTCCAAGCCTGCGCCGATCATATTGCCGTCAACTAAAATATTTTGCACTTCTGGGGTCCGTATCCCTCTATTCCCATCCTATTCATGTATTTGTCAAGCTGCCTCTTAAACACCACTATCGTACCTGTTTCCACCACCACCTCTGGCAGCGAATTCCAGACACTCACTACCCTCTGCATAAAAAAACTTGCTCCACGCATCTCCTTTATAGCTTGTTCCTCTCACCTTAAATCTATGTCCCCTAGTAATTGACTCTTCCACCCTGGGAAAAAGCTTCTGACTATCTACTCTGTCCATGCCACTCATTTTGTAAGCTTCTATCAAGTCGCCCCTCAATCTCTGTCGCTCTAGTGAGAACAATCCGAGTTTCTCCAACCTCTCCTCATAGCTAATAGATGGTTAGATTCTTGTTGGAGATGGTCATTGTCCGGCACTTCTGTGTCTGGAATGTTACTTGCCACTTGTCAGCCCAAGCCTGGATATTGTCCAGTTCTTGCTGCATTTGGACATCGACTGCTTCAGTATCTGAGGAACAGTGAATGGTGCTGAACATTGTGAAATCATCAGTGACCATCCCCACTTCTGACCTTATGATGGAAGGAAGGTCATTGATGAAGCAGCTGAAGATGGTTGGGCCGAGGACACTACCCTGAGGAACTCCTGCAGTGATGTCCTGGAGCTGAGATGACTGACCTCCAACGACCACAGCCGTCTTCCTTTGTGCTAGGTATGTCTCCAACCAGTGGAGAGTTTTCCTCTGGTTCCCATGGACTGCAGTTTTGCTAGGGCTCCTTTATGCCACATTCAGTCAAATGCTGCCTTGATATCAAGGGCAGTCACTCGCACCTCACCTCGGGAGTTTAGCTCTTTTGTTCATGTTTGAACCAAGGCTGTAATGAGGTCAGGAGCTCAGTGGCCCTGGCAGAACCCAAACTCTGCATTATTGCTAAGGAAGTGCTGCTTGATAGCACTGTTAATGACCCCTTCCAATTCTTGACAGATGATGGAGAGTAGACTGATGGGGTGGTAATTGGCCGAGTTGGATTTGTCCTGCTTTTTGTGTGCAGGACACACCTGGGCAATTTTGCACATAGCCGGGTAGATGCCAGTGTTGTAGCTGTACTGGAACAGCTTGGGCTAGGAGCATGCTAAGTTCTGTTGCACATGTCTTCAGTACGATTGCCGGAATATTGTCAGGGCCCATAGTCTTTGCAGTAGCCAGTGCCTTCAGCTGCTTCTTGATATCATGTGGAGTGAATTCAAAGTTTGCAACTTGTAATTATCCTTACGGATCTGTACATATCTGTAAAGACTTAGTTGTGGCTGAAGGCATATTGTATTATAGCTCATCTTTTCTAGGTTAATAAATACCTTATTGTTTTGTTAAAAGTTCATCAGCTGACTCCTATGACTGTGCAGTAGCCTTTCTGAGCAAAAAATAAAAGTTAGGATCTATCAAGCCGGGTTGCACCTTGGGATCTGTCTTGGCCAGTGGCAACATCAGCTGGGATCACAATAGTCCAAAGTTGGGATGCTGAGTGGCTTGGAGGGGAACTTGCAGGTGGTGGTGTTCCTATGCACTTGCTGCGTTTGTCTTTCTAGGTGGTGTTGGAATTATATCTCTTGAGGCTGAAATTTTCTTTCACAAAATAGATGACTTGGCATTAGCTATATATGCGGATGCCAACCTGGGATATTTTTTAAAACGGTCATAAGCTCACTTTAGAACTGTCAACGAGCAGGCCTCATCCAAGACCTTTATGGTTCTTAAGGAGGAGTTTGTTTTGAATTGCAAGGCACGTTAATTAATGAAAAGCTGGAATACAAAAGGGCAATCACGTGGCAGAGGCAAACGTTAAGTTTGAACCTGTGGTTTTGCTTTCATTCTTGTTGGGGAACAAGCTGAGGAAGGAAGGTTACCCTAGCTGGCTCCCCCTCTCTACCTTGTCTAGAATTGTGTGACTATCAACCTGTAACCAGAGAACCCTTACCTATGCAACTAGTCTGCATTTGGATCTGCAAAGCTGGGACCAGTTGGTGAGAATTTCCAGACATCCACCAGGACCAATGGCCCATCTTCACAGGAGGGAAGTCCAGGTCGACAGCATCGGGACCCTGCAGACTTTATTCTGTAATGCTCATCCTCCAAAGCCCATCTCTGCAGAGACTCTATCTGTTTGACCTTTGTCTGTGTAATGCATGTGCACACGCTAGGGGAATTCTTTAGGAAGAGATGGATGGCTATTTCCTGATTGCAATTGTGTGTTAACCAGTACTTGCAACTAAAACTCAATGATTATTTTAAAACAAAACTATTTCTGAGTTTTTGGAAGAAGCCTGGTTAGAGTCTCACTTCTTCTGGCCACTGAAATTGGCCATTTCAGTGAGAAAATTAAACGTTTAAATTAATGGTACGGCCTGTGTAGTAGTGGGGCTTGATAATTCGAGCTCTCCTCCCATCCCGGGCGTGATGGATAGATAGAGGTCACGGATTTGGAAGGTGCTGTTGAAGGAGCCTTGGCGAGTTGCTGCAGTGCACCTGGTAGATGGTACACACACTGCTGCCACCGTGCGTCAGTGATGGAGGGAGTGAATGTTGAAGGTGCTGGATGGGTTCCAGTTAAGCGAGCTGCTTTGTATGACACGTCAGTCAGTGTCTGTAAAGCGAGGTGATGACATTTAGCTGTGCATCTTTGGCCTGATGGAGGATTTCACTCTTTATAAACTGTCTCTTGACAGAAGCTGACCATATACTGCCAGTACTAACTCTCATTGTTCGCTACCATTGTTTCCAATATGATTAGCCAGTAAGATTGCTCATTCACAGAGTGCAAGGACTTGCTGTTTGTATATAATCTTTCCTGCACTCATTTTGTAATGGAGGAAAATTGCTTAGGAGGAAAATTCTCGGTGAGATTATCAGGACTAATAATTGAGCTGATTTTTGGACAAATATGACAAAGCATGAAGTCCACAAATATTTTCAGGTATTTTTTGAGAGAAATAGTGAACTGGACATGAGTAAAGTTTCCTGCTGTCTTTTTAAAAAAAAAAGTTCCAGGGTTTTTAAGATCCAAAGAACAGGCTGCTGGGTCTTCCCATCGGGCAGTAACATGGTTTACCTCAGTACAGCTCTGGTATCAATCTAGATTTTGGGTCAAAGTGGGATTTAACTCGTAGCTTGTGTTTCTGTACCAGGTTAATACGGATGTGTAGGTGTAGTTTACTTTGGGCATCAGAGGGATATAACTGCTGTTCCCTTCACTGATCTGGATTAGATGCTACACAATCTCCTTTCTTGGTTTTGCTGAAAGTGGCACTCTGCCACCACCTGCTGGCTGTTCAGAGATAGCAGCATTTTCAGCTGTGCTTGTGCTCCTTTGTTACTCTGCAGTGGAATTAATTAAAACCAGTCTTTGTTCAGTAACCTTCTAATACAGTAACTGGTTAGTGATTCTGGATTTGATGTGAGGGTAACATGAGCTGCATATTGGTAAAGAGCGGATATCAATGCAACCTCATTGAAGTCTTCAGGTGTAAGAAGGGAATTGATCAAACTGGATCAGGTAAATTGTTCGCTGTTGCAAATAAAGGGTGGGAATGGGATGCAAGCTCAAAAGGAGAAAGTTAGAAGTAAGGTGGTGGGGAGGTGGGTGGTGTTGGGGAAAAGTTGGTCAGAACTTTTCACATAAAGGGCAATTAATCTTTGGAACAAGTTACCAAGGTAGGATGGTAGGAATGGAAGCAACAGATAATTGATCATGTTCCTTGAAAGATAAGGTGAATCACTGGGCTTGATCTTTCAAAATGGAGGGGATATTGGGCCTTCCTAGAAGAAATTTTAGGAACAGTATGATGGGCTATTACAGTAATCAATGTGTGTTAGACAACAGCATTCTGCCTAGCAGCAATATGGGCAGTGATGGATGAGGAGCAAGAAAAATGGTTGAAAACTAAGATACAAAGGTGGGGAGAAGGAAGTGAGAGATGAAGAAGAAATCTGTGTGCAAGAACTTAATATCAGGCACTCCCTCTTTCTCTCCCACCACCCCAGCCATATCTCCCTGAGCTTGCAGGGCTTAAAACCATCAGTCACAATCATGGCCATTGTGTTTGCATCTTCACTGAGTTCGCACAGTAATTTCAGAGGTATTATATGAGAACCTGTTGCAAACCTTCAATGTAGGCTTTACCACACAACCACATATAGTCCTTTCAACCCAGGTCAGCACAGGGCCTCATCAAAAAAACCTCATTTCCACCCCAGCCAGCCAGCCATCAGTAACCTTTATCTCCAGGACAGGGAGGGCATTCTATTAGAAACTCAGGATAGGAAACCTGTATCTGATTTAATTTGGCATTTTCTGAAAAGAGTTGGATTGATGTCAGTGTGGTTAGAGAAGTATTGTGCAGCTTTGTAGGTAGTGAGAAGAAAGTGAAGGTGGTGTGGCAGGTAAATCCTTGCTTGAGCTATACAGGGACTCTGGAGGAAAGAAACTGATGGACTGAATAACCTCCTCTCCCTTTTGAATCTCCTTTACCTTAAAACTTATGTGTAATCTTATTTTAAAGTTAAAGTTCCATAAGCTTATAAGAATTGTCTACTTGATGTACCTTGAAACCCACCAGTTGGAGTTATTCTGGCAGCAATCTTCCTATTATCTCCTTCCTTTAGCCTCCCTTTCCCTGCTCCTCAAAACAAAGGACTGGAATTTAGGTTTTCTTGCAACTGCTAAATAGATGCAAGGTGCTTGCTCTGCTTTTAATTGTCCAGCTCCTCTGTGGTGGGATGTAGGCTACCCACAGTAGACCTGTCATGGCATTTTCCAAGTTGCTATCTGTTCACAGCGCAGCAAGTAAGTTTCCATATTCTAACAAAAATCTGCCATTCAAAAATTGTTCCTTAAGTGTAACTTCCACCCCAGTGTGCTTGTGAAATGTCCTTGGAGCCCATTCACTATTGCAGCACTTGCAAGAAATATTAATTCATCACAGAACAACAGTCTAGTGAGGCCCTCCATTGGCCTGCTTTCCTCTTACAGAGAGAGTGCAGCGCCATGCTGTTGATGTCCGTTCTGACAGTTTTGGTTTGCTGTGCCTTTTGCATATTGTTCATGTTTTTAATATAGCAGTCGGTGATTACTCACGCTGTTGATGCAAAGCACATGAATAAAATAGGGATGTGACATTGGGTTAACCACTGCTGTTAATTTGCTGGCTTGTAGTTTGTTCTACTGAATTAAGCCAGTTCCCTCATCTGAAAACATGAAAGAATGTTGAAGGGATGGGCAATAAATGCTGGCCTAGCCAGCGACGCCCCCATCCCGTAAATAATGAAGTTGAAGTAGAAGTTTGTTTTACTGACCTGAGTAATGATAGTCCGTGCAAAGACTGCTCGTGTTTATCAATGCCCTTGCCCAGCCTGGACAGACCTTTTGTATCGAATTCCCCTGATATAATACTGCAAACTTATGAATGGAAATTGAGAACGGTTCCCCAGTTCTGAGGTCACTGGACCAGAACGTCACACCATTCCACAGGTTTTCTCTGAAACTCTGCTGCTTCTCCCATGCTCTCCTGAAAGCACTGGGGTTTGCTCCAGTGCGGTTTCATGAGTATCAGCTTCTCTCCAGTTAGGCTACTGTTCTTGAGCTTGGGTGTGTGTGTTTAGTATTCAGCCAAATTGGGCATCTCAATGGAATGCTCTGCTAAATTCAGGGTTCACCCATACACCATTTACAGAGAAGCTTATTGATTATCAGTCATGATCAGGACTGCAAAATCTGCAGGATCTTCACTTTCTTCCCCTATCACTAGCACAGCTAATAGCACAGAGCAGCCACATGCTTTGTCAGTCAAATATAGTAACACTTTCTAACATTTAAGATTGGCTATGATTATTTAGAATATATATATAGAAACATAGAAATTAGGAGCAGAAGTAGGCTATTCAGCCCTTCGAGCCTGCTGTGCCATTCATTATGATCACGGCTGATCTTCCAACTCAATAGCCTATTCCTGCTTTCTCCCCACACCCTTTGATCCCTTTTGTCCCAAGAGCTATATCTAACTCCTTCTTGAAAACATAAAATGTTTTGGCCTCAACTACTTTCTGCGATTTCCACTCTCTGGGTGAAGAAATTTCTCCTCATCTCAGTCCTAAATGATCTACCCCGTATCCTCAGACTGTGACCCCTGGTTCTGGACTCCCCCACCATCGGGAACATTCTTCCTGCATCTACCCTGTCTAGTTCCGTTAGAATTTTACAGGTTTCTTTGAGATCCCCTCTCATTCTCCTGAACTCCAGCAAACGTAATCCTCACCAATTCAATCTCTCCTCATATGTCAGTCCCACCACCCCAGGAATCAGTCTGATAAACCTTTGCTGCACTCCCTCTATAGCAAGAACATCCTTCTTCAGATAAGGAGACCAAAACTGCACACAATATTCCAGGTGTGGTCTCACCAAGGCCCTGTACAATTGCAGCAAGACATCCCTGCTCTTGTACTCGATTCCTCTTGTTATGAAGGCCAACAAATCATTTGCCTTCTTTACCGCTTGCTGCACCTGCATGCTTACCCTAAGCGACTGGTGTACAAAGACACCTAGGTATCATTGCACATTCCCCTCTCTCAATTTATAGCCTTTCAGATAACCTGCCTTCCTGTTTTTGCTACCAAAGTGGATAACCTCACACTTATCCACATTACAGTGTATCTGCCATGCATTTGTCCACTCACTCAGCTTGTCCAAATCACACTGAAGCATCTCTGCATCCTCCTCACAGTTCACCCTCCCACCTAGCTTTGTGTCACCTGCAAATTTGGAGGTATTACATTTAGTTCCCTCATCTAAATCATTAATATATATTGTGAATAGCTGGGGTCCCAGCATCGATCCCTGCGGTACCCCACTAGTCACTGCCTGCCATTTGGAAAAAGACCCATTTATTCCGACTGTTTCCTGTCTGCCAATCAGTTTTCTATTCATCTGAATGCACTACCCCCAATCCCATGCACTTTAATTTTACACGCTAATCTCCTATGTGGGACTTTGTCAAAAGCCTCCTGAAAGTCCAAATAAACCACATCCACTGGCTCCCTCTCATTAACTCTACTAGTTACATCCTCGAAAAATTCCAGTAGATTTGTCAAACATGATTTCCCTTTCATAAATCCATGCTGACTCTGTCCGATTCTGCCACTGTTTTCCAAGCGCTCAGCTGTTAAATGTTTTATAGCGGACTCTAGAATTTTCCCCATTATCGACGTCAGGCTGACTGGTCTATTTTCTCTTTACCTCCCTTTTTAAATAGTGGGGTTACATTAGCTACCCTCCAATCTGTAGGAACTGTTCCAGAATCTATAGAACCTTGGAAGATGACCACCAATGCATCCACTATTATAGGGCCACTTCTTTAAATACTCTGGGATGCAGATTATCTGGCCCTGGGGATTTATCGGCCTTCAATCCCGTCAATTTCCCAAACACCATTTACCTACTAATACTGATTTCTTTCAGTTCCTCCTCTCACTAAACCCTGTGCTCCCCAACATTTCTGGTATGTTATTAGTGATTGAAAACAGCGCGAGAGGAGAGTCATTCGGGAGATTGAAAACAGCGCGAGAGGAGAGTCATTCGGGAGATTGAAAACAGCGCGAGAGGAGGGTCATTCGGGAGATTGAAAACAGCGCGAGAGGAGGGTCAGTCGGGAGATTGAGAACAGCGCAAGAGGAGAGTCATTCGGGAGATTGAGAACAGCGCAAGAGGAGAGTCATTCGGGAGATTGAGAACAGCGCAAGAGGAGAGTCATTCGGGAGATTGAAAACAGCGCGAGAGGAGGGTCAGTCGGGAGATTGAGAACAGCGCGAGAGGAGGGTCAGTCGGGAGATTGAGAACAGCGCGAGAGGAGGGTCAGTCGGGAGATTGAAAACAGCGCAAGAGAAGGGTCAGTCGGGAGATTGAAAACAGCGCAAGAGAAGGGTCAGTCGGGAGATTGAAATCAGCGCGAGAGGAGGGTCAGTCGGGAGATTGAAAATAAAAGGAGGGGAAGCTGAAGAGGAGCGGCCAGTGTGTGAGTGGCCCAGTGAAGGAGTGGAGCTTTGAGGCTTTGGCTCGAGTGGCTTCGGCGAGCAGAGACTGAGGAGGAGCTTGCTCCCAGTGAGGTAAGGCCGGTTAATTTCCTTTAATTAATTTAGGAGTAGGTAATGGAGGCAGCAGTTAGGGCAGTCGAGTGCACCAAATGCAGCATGTGGGAAGTCATGGACAGCACAATTGTCCCTGATGACTACACCTGCAAAAGGTGCATCCAGCTACAGCTCCTGAGAAGCCGAGTTAGGGAACTGGAGCTGGAGCTGGATGAACTTTGGACCATACGGGAGGCAGAGGCAGTAATAGACAGGAGTTTCAGGGAGACAGTCACCCCCAAAAATCAGGAGGCAGGCAGCTGGGTGACTGTCAGGAGAGGGAAGGGGAATAGACAGAAAGAGCAGAACACCCCTGTGGCCGTTCCCATCAACAATAGTTATACCGTTTTGGATACTGTTGGTGGGGACGACCTACCAGGGACAAGTTGTAGTGGTCGCGTCTCAGGCACCGAGACTGGACCCTCAGCTCAGAAAGGAAGGAGGGAAAAGAGGAGAGCAGTAGTGATAGGGGATTCGATAGTTAGGGGGACAGATAAGAGGTTCTGTGGGAGAGATCGAGAATCCCGCATGGTCTGTTGCCTCCCTGGTGCCAGGGTCCGCGATATCTCAGATCGAGTTCTTAGTATTCTCAGGAGGGAGGGTGAGCAGCCAGATGTCGTGGTCCATGTAGGGACCAATGACGTGGATAGGAAGGAGGAGGAGGTCCTGCAAAGAGAGTTTAGGGAGTTAGGTGCACAGCTGAAGGACAGGATCTCCAGGGTTGCGATCTCAGGGGTGCTACCTGTGCCACGTGCTAGTGAGGCTAGAAATAGGAGGATAATGCAGCTAAATACGTGGCTAAGGAGATGGTGCAGGAGGGAGGGCTTCATGTTTCTGGACAATTGGGCTCTGTTCCAGGGAAGGTGGGACCTGTTCCAACGGGACGGTTTGCACCTGAACTGGAGGGAGACTAACATCCTTGCGGGTAGGTTTGCTAGTGCTGCTCCGGGAGGTTTAAACTAGATTTGCAGGGGGAGGGGAACCATAGTGTTAGAGCAGATAGTGAGGTGGAGGAGGATAAAGGTCAAGTGAGGAATGCATGTATAGACAGAAATTAAGGGTTTGTATGTGATAGAAATGTTCTCAGGTGCATCTATTTCAATGCAAGGAGTATTGTCAGAAAGGCAGATGAGTTTAGGGTGTAGTTTGGCACGTGGGATTACGACATTATTGCTATTAGTGAGACTTGGTTGCAGGAGGGGCAGGACTGGCAGCTCAATGTTCTGGGGTTCCGTTGTTTCAGACGTGATGGGGGGTGGGGTATGAAAGAGGGAGGAGTGGCATTACTAGTCAGGGACAATATCACAGCTGTGCGTAGATAGGACAGCCCGGAGGGCTCGTCTACAGAGGCCATATGCGTGGAGCTGAGGAACGGGAAAGGTGTGACCACACTATTGGGTTGTATTATAGACCGCCCAATAGTCAAAAGAGAATTGGAGGAGCAAATCTGTAGAGAGATAGCAGACTGATGTAAGAAACAGAAAGTTGTGATAGTAGGAAATTTTAACTTTCCACATGTTGACTGGGACTCCCATACTGTAAAAGGGCTGGATGGCTTGGAGTTTGTCAAATATGTTCAGGAAAGTTTTCTAAATCAATATATAGAGGTACCAACGAGAGAGGATGCAATACTTGATCTCCTAATAGGGAACCAGACAGAAGTATGTGAACATTTTGGGTCCAGTGACTACAATGTCATTGGTTTTAAGTTAATTATGGATAAGGATAGGTCTGGTCCTCGAGTTGAGATTCTAACTTGGAGAAAGGCTACTTTTGTGGAAATGAGAAAGGATCTAGGAAGAGTGGATTGGGATAAATTGTTTTCTGGCAAGGATGTGTTCAGTAAGTGGAAGGCATTCAAAGGCGAAATTTTGAGAGTGCAGAGTTTGCATGTTCCTGTCAGGAAAGGCAAAGGCAAAGTTAACAGGCATAGGGAACCTTGGTTTTCAAGGGATATTGGCGATCTGGTTAAGAAGAATTGAGAGGTGTATAGCAGGTATAGGCAACAAGGAGCAAATGAGGTACTTGTAGAGTATAGAAAATGTAAGAAAATACTAAAGAAGGAAATCAGGAAGTCAAAAAGAAGACATGAGGTTGCTTTGGCAGATAATGTGAAGGTAAACCTGAAGGGTTTCTACAAGTATATTAAGAGTAAAAGGATAGTAAGGGACACAATTGGTCCCCTTGAAGATCAGAGTGGTCGTATATGTGTGGAGCCTCACGAGATGGGGGAGATCTTAAACAGTTTTTTTGCATCAGTATTTACTCAGGAAACTGGCATAGTGTATAAGGAAGGGATGGAAACAAGCAGTAGTGTCATGGAACATATAGAGATTAAAGAGGAGGGAGGAGGTGCTTACAGCGAATAAAGGTACATAAATCCCCCAGGCCTGACATGATATTCCCTCGGACCTTGAGGGAGACTAGTGTAGAAATTGCAGGGGTCTTAGCAGAAATATTTAAAATGTCCTTAGCCATGGGTGAGGTGCTGGAGGATTGGAGAGTAGCTCATGTTGTTCGGTTGTTTAAAAAAGGCTCCAAAAGTAAACCAGGTAATTACAGGCCAGTGAGCCTGACGTCAGTACTAGGTAAATTATTGGAAGGTGTTCTGAGAGATTGGATATATAATTATTTGGACAACCAAGGGCTGATTAAGGATAGTCAGCATGGCTTTGTGCATGGTAGGTCGTGTTTAATGAACCTTGTGGAGTTTTTCGAGGAGGTTACCAAGAAAGTAGATGAAGGAAAGGCTGTGGATGTTGTCTACATGGACTTTAGTAAGGCCTTTGACAAGGTCCCACATGGGATGTTAGTTCAGAAGGTTCAGGCACTTGGTATCCATGGAGAGGTTGTAAACTGGATTCAAAATTGGCTTTGTGGGAGAAGACAGAGAGTGGTAGCAGATGATTGCTTCTCAGACTGGAGGCCTGTAACTAGTGGTGTGCCTCAGGGATCTGTGCTGGGACCATTGTTGTTTGTTGTCTATATCAATGATCTGGATGATAATGTGGTGAATTGGATCAGCAAGTTTGCTGATGACACTAAGTTGGAGGCGTTGTGGGCAGCGAGGAAGGCTTTCAAAGCTTGCAGAGGGATCTGGACCAACTGGAAAAATGGGCCAGAAAATGGCAGATGGAATTTAATGCAGAAAAGTGTGAAGTGTTGCAATTTGGAAGGACAAACCAAGGTAGGACATACACAGTAAATGGTAGGGCACTGAGGAGTGCGGAGGAACAAAGGGATCTGGGAGTTCAGATACATAATTCCCTGAAAGTGGCGTCACAGGTAGACAGGGTTGTAAATAAAGCTTTTGGCATACTGGCCTTCATAAATCAAAGTATTGAGTATAGGATTTGGGATGTTATGGTGAGATTGTATAAGACATTGGTGAGGCCAACTTTGGAGTATTGTGTGCAGTTCTGGTCGCCTAACTACAGGAAGGATATCAGTAAGATTGAAAGAGTGCAGAGAAGATTTACTAGGATGTTGCCGGGTCTTCAGGAGTTGAGTTACAGGGAAAGATTAAACAGGTTAGGACTTTATTCCTTGGAGCGTAGAAGAATGAGGGGAGATTTGATAGAAGTTTGCAAAATGATGAGGGGTATAGACAGTGTAAATGCGAGTAGGCTCTTTCCACTTAGATTAGGAGAGATAAACACGAGAGGACATGGCTTTAGGGTGAAAGGGGAAAGGTTTGGGGGAACATTAGGGGGAACTTCTTCACTCAGAGTAGTGAGAGTGTGGAACGAGCTGCCATCTGACGTGGTAAATGTGGGCTCACTCTTAAGTTTTAAGAATAAATTGGATAGATACATGGATGGGAGAGGTCTGGAGGGTTATGGACTAGGTGCAGGTCAATGGGACTAGCGGAATAATATTTCGGCACAGACTAGAAGGGCCAAATGGCCTGTTTTTCTGTGCTGTAGTGTTCTATGGTTCTAGTATCCTCCTTTGTGAAGACAGAACCAAAGTATGTATTTAGTTGGTCAGCCATTTCTTTGTTCCCCATTATAAATTCCCCTGTCTCTGACTGTAAGGGACCTACATTTCTCTTCACCAATCCTTTTCTTTTCACATATCTATAGAAACTTTTACAGTCAGTTCTTATGTTCCCTGCAACTCTCGTACTCTATTTTCCCCTTCTTAATCAATCCCTTGGTCCTCCTTTGCTGAATTCTAAAGTGCTTCCAATCCTCAGGTCTCTTGTTTTTTCTGGCCAATTTGTATGTCTCTTCCTTGGATCTAATATTATCTCTAATTTCCCTTGTCAGCCTTCCGTTTAAGCCGTCCCTTGTAAGAATATTTAATCTTAATTCTGTCTTGGACTATAATTTTACTTTTTCTCATGGCGAGGGCCCTCTTTCTAAGTTCATGCTTAAAATTTCAGGTAAGTCAGTTATTTGACGTTGTGACAGACAGTTACTGCTGTGAATATGTTAACGACTGCTCTTTTGAAGTAAGAATTGAGAATGGGGGAAATGTTGAGAAAAGCAGCCCAAAGCTCTGCACCATTACTTGCTGCTGGAATGTATGTACTGGGTGAGGGGGTGGGATTAATCTTGGCTCTCAGCTTCCAAGGTAGAGGTCTCCAGACTCTCGTAAAATTAGATGAGGTTCAGTCAGAGTGCCAGTGTCTGTACAGCTGTGGCCAGCACCATCAGCAGAGTGAATGCAAAGATGCCAAGTTACACATGATTCCAATAACCTCCTGGGGCTTTGCCCAACTCTTAACTATTATCAAAAGAGCAGATTGATTGTCATTCCAACTCATTCCTGTTAGTAACTGGGATGTAACTGGTACAGGATGGCTGCTCCATCTATGATGCTTGCTGCACCCTGAGAGGAATTTTTGAGGTGTTCACTATGATATTAGCAATGTAGATGCTAACATTTGTATCTTTACCGTCCCCGACAAAGTGCCATTGCTGAAAGCATGACACCACAGGCCCTGTGTCACCTACTGATGTCTCAGAGCAGAGAGCACATGATTTTCTTTTTATCATTTTTTTATTTTTGTTTGGCTGTTTGAATTGGATATGTGGAAGCAGTTGTTGGAAATTGGCGCCTGTCCCAATGCTCTTAATTTATGGTCACAGCAAACAAAATATTTTGCGTAAGTAGACTCACTGAATTGGAACTTGATTTTATGTATGATTGGGATGGGATTGTGTGACAAAGGGCAAGTGATTGCTCTTCTATCATGGCCTTTTCTACTGCCTGTGGAAAGAGACAGCCTACCTTGTTATCTGTTTGCAAAGACAGCAAATCTTTCTCCCTTTTTTGATTCATTCATGGAAAGGCCCATCTCTAATTGTCCTTGAGAAGGTGGTGGTGAGCTGCCTTCTTGAACCGCTGCAGTCCATATGGTGTAGGTACACCCACAGTGCTGTTAGGGAGGGAGTTCTAGGATCTTGACCCAGTGACAGTAAAGGAACGGTGATTGTTTCCAAGTTGGGGTGATGAGTGGCTTGAAGGGGAACTTCCAGGTGTTGGTGTTCCCATCTATCTGCTGCCCTTGTTCTTCTATATGGTAATGGTCGTGGGTTTGGAAGGTACTGCAGTGTATCTTGTAAATGGTACACACTGCTGCCACTACACTTGTGGTGAAACATACAAACATAGGAAATTGGAGCAGGTGTAGGTCATTCGTCCCCTCGAGCCTGCTTTGCCATTGAATATGATCATGGCTGATCCTCTATCTCAACACCGTACTACCACTCTCTCCCCATGCCCCTTGATGCCTTTAGAGTCCAGAAATCTATCTATTTCCTCCTTAAATATATTCAGTGACTTGGCCTCCACAGCCTCTGTGATAGAGAGTTCCACAGGTTCATCACCCTCTGAGTGAAGAAGTTTCTCCTCATCTCTGTCCAAAATGGTCTATGCTGTATTCTGATTCTGTGACCCCTTCCTCTAGAGCCCCCCAGCCAGAGGAAACATCATCCCTGCATCCAATCTGCCCATCCCTGTCAGAATTTTATGTTTCAATGAGACCTCCCCTCATTCTTCTAAAGTCTGATGAATACAGACCTTGACCCAGTCTCCTCATACGACAATCCTGCCATCCCAGGAATTACTCCCTCTATGACAAGTATATCCTTTCTTAGGTAAGGAGATCAAAACTGCACACAATACTCCAGGTGTGGTCTCGCCAATGCCCTGTACAGCTGCAGTAAGACACCCTTGTCCCTGTGTTCAAGTTCTCTCGCAATGAAGGCCAACATGCTATTTGCCTTCTTAGCTGCTTGATCGACTTGCATGCTTGCTTTCAGTGACTGGTGTACAAGGACACCCAGGTCCCTTTGTACATTAACATTTCCCAATCTTTCACCATTTAAATAATACTCTGCCATTCTGTTTTTCCCACTAAAGTGGATAACTTCACACTTTCCCATGTTATTCTGCATCTGCCATGTATTTGCCCACTCTCTCAACTTGTGTAAATCGCCTTGAAGCCTCTTACCATCCTCCCCACCTAGTTTTGTACCGTCAGCAAGCTTGGAAATATTACATTTGGTTCCCTCATCCAAATCATTGATACATAGTGTGAATAGCTGGGGCCCAAGCACTGAATTATGGAATTCCAATTCTATCATCTGCCGTGGCAGGATTCACATCTGGGTGCCCAGAGCATTACTCTGGGCCTCTGGATTGCTAGTCCAGGAACAATAGCTCTATGCCATCGCCTCCACTAACTACCACAGTGCTAAATGGGATAGACTTCGAACAGATCTAGCAACTCAAGACTGGGCATCCATGAGGTGCTGTGGGCCATCAGCAGCAGCAGAATTGTACTCGAACACAATCTGTAACCTTATGGCTCGGCATATCCCCCACTCTACCATTACCATCAAACCAGGGAATCAACCCTGGCTCAATGAATAGTGCCGTTGGGCCTGCCAGGAGCAGCACCAGGCATACGTAAAAATGAGGTGTCAGCTTGGTGAAGCTATAACACAGGACTACGTGCGTGCCAAACAGTGAAAGCAGCAAGTGATATGCAGAGCTAAGTGATCCCACAGCCAACAGATCAGATCTAAGTTCTGCAGTCCTGCCACATCCAGCTGTTATGATGGCGGACAACTTACCAACTCACTGGAGGAGGCGGATCCACAAATATCTCCATCCTCAATGATGGGGGAGCCCAGCACATCAGTGCAAAAGATAAGGCTGAAGCATTTTCTACCATCTTTGGCCGGAAGTGCCGAGTGGATGATCCATCTCGGCCTCCTCCGGAGGTCCCCAGCATCCCACAGATGCCAGTCTTCAGCCAATTCAATTCACTCCACAAGATATCAAGAAATGCCTGAAGGCACTGAATAGTGCAAAGGCTATGGGCCCTGACAATAGTACTAAAGACCTGTGCTCCAGAACTTGCCAAGGCCCTAGCCAAGCTGTTCCAGTGCAGCTACAACACTGGCATCTATCCGGCTATGTGGAAAATTACCCATGTATGTTCCGTGTGCAGAACAGAGGACAAATCCAACCAAGCCAATTACTGCCCCATCAGTCTACTCTCGATTGTCAGCTAAGTAATGGTAGAGGTCATCAACCGTGCTATCAAGCAACACTTGCTTAGCAATAACCTGCTCACTGATGCCCAGTTTGGGTTCTGCCAGGGCCACTCAGCTCCTGACCTCCTTACAGCCTTGGTTCAAACATGGACAAAAGTTCCTAACTCCCGAGGTGAGGTGAGAGTGACTACCCTTGACATCAAGGCAGCATTGGACTGAGTGTGACATCAAGGAGCCAGGGCAAAACTGGAGCGGCTGGGACTCGGGGCAAAATCTCTCCGCTGGTTGGGGTCATACTAAGCACAAATGATTGTTGTGGTTGTTGGAGGTCAATCATCTCTGCTCTAGGACATCACTGTAGGAGTTCCTCAGGGTGCTGTCCTCGGCCCAACCATCTTCAGCTGCTTCATCAATGACCTTCCTTATATCATAAGGTCAGAAGTGGCGAAGTGCAATCATCACCAGACAATGTTCACCATTCATGGCTCCCCAGATACTGAATTAGTCCACGTCCAAACACAGCAAGATCTGGATGATATCCATGCTTGGGCTGACAAGTGGCAAGTAACATTTGTGCCACACAAGTGCCAGGCATCTCCAACAAAAGAGGATCTAACCATCTCCCCATGACATTCAATGGCATTACCATCACTGAATCCCCTACTATCAACATTCTGGGGGTTACCATTGACCAGAAACTGAATTAGACTTGCCATATAAATACGGTGGCTACAGAGGCTAGGAATCATGTTGCAAATAACGCACCTCCTAACTCCCCAAAGCCTGTCCAGCATCTACAAGGCACAAGTCAGGAGTGTGATGGAATACTCCCCACTTGCCTGGATGAGCGCAGCTCCCACAATACTCTAGAAGCTTGGCATCACATCCACAAATATCCACTCCCTCCACCACCGGCACACAGTAGCAGCAGCGTGTATCTTTTACAAGATGCAGTGCAAGAATTCATCAAGGCTCCTTAGACAGCACCTTCCAAACCCATGACCACCAGCATCTCGTAGGACCAGGCCAGCAGGTAGATGGAACACCACCTCCTGGAAGTTCCCCGCCAGCTCACTCACCATCCTGACTTGGAAATATATCGCTGCCCCTTCACAGTCTCTGGGTCAAAATCCTGGAACTCCCTCCCTAACAGCACTGTGGGTGTACCCACACCACATGGACTGCAGCGGTTCAAGAAGGCAGCTCACCACCACCTTCTCAAGGGCAACTAGGGATAGGCAATAACTGCTGGCCCAGCCAGTGAAGCTCATATCCCATGAATGAATAAAAAAAAGTCCATGTTGATTTTGTTTAACCCGTTTGATATTTTCAAAGTGGCCTGTTGTCTCATCCTTTACAATAGACTCTAGCATTTTCCCTATCACTGATGTTAGACTAACTAGCCTGTAAATCCCTATTTTCTCCTACCCCCTTTTTTAAATAGTGGGGTTATGCCTGCCACCCTCTAATTTGCCGGGCCTGTTCCAGAATGTACTGAATTTTGGAAGATGACAACCAACGCTGCCACTATTTCCATGACCGCCACCTTTAGTACCCTGGAATGTAGATTATCAGGCCCTGGGGATTTATTGGTTTTCAATCCCATTAATTTCTCCTCCACTATTTTTTTAGTATTACTAATTTCCTTCAATTTCTCCTCCTCACTAGACACTTGATTTCCGTTTCTGGAAACATATTTGTGTCTTTCTCCATGAAGATAGAACCAAAGCAGTTGTTTAATTGCTCTGCCATTTCCTTATTCTCTATTAGAAATTTGCCAGTTTCAGACTGTAAGGGACTTATATTTGTTTTCTCTTTTCTTTTTGCATAGTTATGGAAATTTTAACAGTCTGCTTTTACGTTCCTTACAAGTTTACTCTTTTTTTTCCACCCCTTTTAATTAATCTCTTGATCCTCCTTTGATGAATTTGAAACTGCTCCTAATCCTCAGTCTTGCTGCTTTTTCTAGCAACTTTATTTGAGTCCTCTTTATATCTAATACTACCCTTAATTTCTTTTGTTAGCCATAGTTGGCTGCTTTTCCTGTTATGTTTTTGCGCCAGAAAGGAATGTATAACTTTTGCAATGCATGCATTCGTTCCTTAATTATTAGCTGTTGCCTATCCACCATCATGTCTTTGAATGAAGTTCCCAATTTATGAGAGCCAACTCGCAGCTCATACCTTCGTAGTTTCCTTTGTTTAGATTTGGGACCCTAGTTTTGGATTGGAGTGCTTCACTTTCCACCCTAATAAAGAATTCCATCATGTTATGGTCACTGTTGCCTAAAGGACCCCACACAACAAGATTAATTAACCCCTTCTCATTGCTCAATACCAAATCTAGGATAGGCTGTTCCCTATTCGGTTCCTTGATACACCAGACTAAACAAAAACACCCTGGTATATACTCCACAATATACTGCCAATATTATTGCTCATTTGGTTTGCTCAGTCTATATCTAAGTTAGTCACGCACATAGCACCCTTGTTACCTGCGTTTCTAATTTCCCGGTTAATGCCGTCCCCTACCTTTACTACTACTGTTTGGAGGCCTTTACACACCACCTAATAATGTTTTGTTCCCCTTGTTGCCTCTTAGCTCCACCCAGGTTGATTTTACATTGGGTTTTCTGAGCCAATTTCCTTTCTATCTTGCACAGATTTCACCCTTAACCAACAATGCCACGCCACCTCCTTTTCCTTTTTACCTGTCCATCCAAAATATCGAGTACCCTTAGATATTCAGCTCCCAGCCTTGGTTACTTTGCAGCCATGTCTCCATAATCGCAATCAGATCGTACCCATTTACTTCTATTTGCACTGTTAATTCGTCTACCTTATTGCAAATGCTCTGTGGATTTAGATACAGTGCCTTTAGATGTGCCTTTTTAACATTTTTACACTTTTATTTGTACTGTGGCCCTATTTGCAGCTGGCCCTTATTTTCTCTGCCTTCCAATTTTGCTTTCTACTTTTCTGTCTTTTATTTCTATCTTTGTTTTCCCGTCTTGTGTCCCCCCTCAGGTTCCCATCCCCCTGCCACTCTAGTTCAAACCCTCCCCCACAGTACTAGTGAATACCCATGTGAGGATATTGGTTAGTCCTGCTGGGGTGGTACCTGTTGAGCTTATACAGGTCCCATCTTCCCCAGAGTTGGTTCCAATGCCTCAGGAATCTAAATCTCTCCCTCCTACACCATCTCTCCAGCCATGCATTCATCTGGTCTATTCTTCTATTCCTGTTCTTGCTCTCATGTGGCACTGGGAGTAATCCTGAGATTACTATCTACTGAGGTCCTACTTTTTAATTTATTTCCTAGCTCCCTATATTCTGCTTTCAGGACCTCATTGCTCTTTTTAGCCATTCATTGGTACCGATATGGACCACAATCTCTGGCTGTTCACCTTCTCCCTTCAGAATGTTTTGCAGCCGCTCAGTGGCATCCTTGACCCTGGCATCAGGAAGGGAGTGAATGTTGAAGGTGGTGGATGGGTTGCCAATCAAGTGGGCTACTTTGTCAAGCTTTTTGAGTGTTGTAATTGGAACAGCAAATGTCAACTTTGAGGTCATTTCTGATAGATTTAGCATGACTTTGATGAAGGGACTGAACGTATGGTAGCTGAATTTATTAATGACAGAGATAGGTAGGAAAGTGTTAGGAATTAGTTAAAGTAAGTTATATTTGTATTTGTGGGTATTAGAAATGAGTTTTAGCTTTAATGTTTAAGTTTGATTTGTATTTCTGTATCTGTGTTAAGAAAAGGTCAAATTGAGTTTTAGTTTCACTTTAAAAGGTGTCTGCATTTCTAATGAAAATTTTATGACCACAGCTAAGTTAAAAAGAGTAGCAAAACCTGGGCTGTTGCCTAGCAACAGGAGTCCAGAGAGGCAGGTCCCTCCCACAGACACACAGTAGAAACTAGAAACAGCAGTTTGATTTGGAAGCTGTTTGAGTTCAGTTGATTTGAAAGTATCTGCCAAGAGAGACTGGAGCAAAGAGGACAGGGCCAGTCCCAAGCTAAAGAAAAGACCCCAAAAGCCAGGGGTGTGGAACAGGAGAAAGTCCCAAGAAGACCTTCTAGTCAAAGGAAGGACAGGAACCTGGGAAAGGTTCTGTTAAGTGAAGGGCCGAGGGAAAGGCTCCAAGCTTCAGATTTAAAGAGACAAGCTGAAGAAAGCAGATTTTAAAGTGAAAACAGGTTGCAAGAGGCAAGAAGGTCCAAAGAGATGGTTGAAGGTCTGTAACTCTTTGCTGTGGGCATGTGAAGTAGTGGCACTGTTGACGGCTGAGTTAATGAGAGTGTGTGTGAGAAAGACAGCCTGAATGCATGTGATGACCTGGGGGAGAATTACATTGGAAGGAGAGGTCGAAACACTGGAGGTGAATCCTTGTGGAAGGTGTCTGAGAGAAAGCGTTGGTTTGGGAGAAGATTCCAAGGCGAGTTCTTGGAAAGTAGAGATGTGTGAAAGACTGAGCTCAGTGACACTGGCTCATGGTGACAAGCATCTCGGGGAAGAGTTGAAGAGAGATCTATAGCATCTGGTTGAAGTGGCATCTTTCACTTGGCTTCAGATTGTGGTGTCTGACCACAGGTTGCCAGTTAGTTTTCATGGACTATATTTACTGTGAACATTAGAGTATAAGATAGCTTTTGTAACTTGTGTTATCTTTACAAACCTGTAAGTATATAGTTGTGGGTGAAGGAGTATTGCAATATAGTTCGTCTTCTCTTGTTTCATAAATGTTTTGTGCTTTTGTTAAAAGTTTAGTAGCTGACTCCGGTGACTCTGTCCAATAGGCCCCCTCCACGTATCTAAACAAACAAATGAAAGTTAGGACCTATCAAGCTGACATCCACCCTCAGATCAGGACTGTCCAGTGGTAACCTCAGTTGGGGATCATAACAAAAGTAAGTTGCCAAAAGGAGGTAGAGAGTCTGCAAAGGGATATAGACCGGTTAAGTGAATGGGCAAAAATTTGGCAGATGGAGTATATTGTGGAACATGTGAACTTGTCCACTTTGACATGAACATAGTATTTAAATGGAGAGAGACAGCGGAACTCGATGGTACAGAAGGGTCTGGGTGTCCTGGTATATGTATCGCAATAAGTTAGTTTGCAAGTACAGCAAGTGATTGGGAAGGCACATAGAATGTGGAGTTTATTGCAAGGGGAATGGAATATAAAAGTAGGGAAGTTTTACTGAAGTTGTCCAGGGCCTTGGGTGAGACCACATCTGGAGTACTGTGTACAGTTTTGGCTTCCTTATTTGAAAAAGGATATAAATGCTTTAGAAGCAGTTCAGAGAAGGTTCATTTGACTCATTCCTGGGATGAAGAGCTTATCTTACAAAGAAAGATTGAACAGGTTGGTTTGATTCCCATTGAAGTTGAGAAGAATGCGAGGTGATCTTATTGAAACATTTAAGATCCTGAGGGAACTTGACAGGATGGATGTTGAAAGGGTGGTTCCCCTTATGGGAGAGACGAGAACTGGGGGTCACAGTCTTAAAAAGGAAGACCTCTTATTCTTAAACTGAGATGAGAATTTTTTTCCTCTTAGAGGGTTGTTAATCTTTGGAGTTCTCTTCATCAGAGAACAGTGCAGACTGGGTCATTGAATTTATTCAAGGTGGAGCTTGACAGATTTTTGATAGACAATGGAGTTGAGGTCTAAGGGTGCCGACAGGAAATTGGAATTGAGACCACAATGAGATCAGCCATAATCTTACTGAATGGCGGAGCGGATTAGGAGGGGCCAACTGGCCTCCACCTCATAAGTCCCACGTTTCTGTACCTGATGCTCCCATCTCTCCCTGAAAATTGGGTGTTGTATCTAATGGTTTAGTATATTGTTTCCTTGCTTGACACCAGGGTCTTTATCTTTTGTGTAATGGAGTCTATATTAAATTTAACATTATTCTGTCTAAAGAAAGAACTTCTATTTATACAACACATTTATCAACCTCAAGGTATCCCGCTGTGCTTTAAAGTCTTGTCACTGTTGTAATACAGATAAACTGATGTGCTGTAGAATCTGTCATCTTTGGGGCATGGCTGCATTTTGCTTCAATTCACGCAAGCTGATTGTGTGTTTGGGGTCCACTTATGACATGATTTCCTTTTAAAATCTACCAGGATTGCTGCCAGGCCCAAGACTCTGAATAATCATGTGTGTTTGGAATCTGGTGTGTATGGTGTGGCAACTGGCTCCTTGGCCAGATGGTGACTGTTGTGTATCAGAAAATTGGTTTGTGTTTTTGCCAGAGAGGATAAAGTAATGAACTCTGTGTTGTAATTCTGTGGTGTGAAATTTATTTCTTTCCATTTCCTCAATGTCCGAAAGAGTATCAACCAATGAATTACTGTTTTATAACCTCAGTTCGGCTTCTACAAGGGCCACTCATTTCCTGAACTCATTGCAGTCTTGGTCCAAACGTGGACAAAAGAGCTTAACTCCAGAGGTGAGGTGAGAGTGACTACCCTTGACCTCAAGGCAGCACTTGACCGTGTGCGACATCAAAGAGCCCTAGCAAAACTGGATTCAGTGGGAACCTGGGAAAACTCTGCTGGTTGGAGTCATACCTAGTGCAAAGAAAAATAGTTGTGGTTGTTGGGAGCTCAGTCACCTCAGCTCCAGGACATCACTGCAGGCATTCCTCAGGGAACCAGTCCTTGGCCCGACCATCTTCAGCTGCTTCATCAATGCCTTACCCCCCATCATAAGGTCAGAAATGGGGATGTTCGCTGATGATTGCGCAATGTTCAGCATCATTCACAACTCCTCATACTGAAGCAGCAAGACCTACACAACATTCGGGCCTAGGCTGATGAGCGGCGAGTAATTCTGTGCCAGGCAACGACCATCTCCAACAAAAGAGAATCTAACCATCACCCCATGACATTCAGTGGCATTAGCATTGCTGAATCCCTCACTATCAACATCCTGGGGGTTACCATTGACCAGAAATTGAACTGGATCAGCCATATAAATACTGTGGCTACAAGAGCGGGTCGGAGGCTAGGAATCCTCCAGCGAGTAACTTGTCTCCTGATTCCTCAAAACCTGTCTACTACTTACAGAGCACAAGTCAGGAGTATGATGGAATACTCTCCACTTACCTGGAGCCCCAACAACACTCGCAGCTCGACACCATCCAGGACAAAGCAGCCCGCTTGATTGACACCCGTTCCACCCCCTTCAACATTCACTCCCTTCACCACCGATGCATAGTGGAAGCAATGTGTACCATCTACAAGATGCACTGCAGCAACTCACCAAGGCACTTTAGACAGCACCTTCCAAACCCGTGATACCTACCACCTAGAATGACAAAGGCAGCAGATACGTGGGAGCAGCACCGCCTGGAAGTTCCCCTCCAAGCCACTCACCATCCTGACTGGGAAATATATCGCCGTTCCTTCGCTGTCACTGGGTCAAAATCCTGGAACTCCCTCCCTAACAGCACTGTGGGTGTACCTACACCACATGGGCTGCAGCAGTTCAAGAAGGCAGCTCACCACCACTGTCTCAAGGGCAATTAGGGATGGGTAATAAATGCTGGTCAAGCCAGCAATGCCTCCATTCTGTGAAAGAATTAAAAAAAGCCAATCTGTGCTTAGCTGAGTCCCACATATAGCAAATGAGAGCATGATCATTTATTTGGTGGATGGAGATGAGAAAAAGTTCACCCATGCTCTAATGAATAGATGAACAGGCTCAAGAAGCTGACTGGCCAATTTGCTATTATTGATGTTGGTTAAAGAAGGATCATTGAGTCAACATCAGGAGAATGCTCCTGCTTTTCCATTAGTGCCATGAAATTTTTGTTTCACCTCCTGAACCAACAAATAAAGCCTCCATCTGAAAAACAGCACCTCTGAAACTGCAGTATTCCTCTGTAGCACTGTAGTGGTACTTACACTCGTCTGTCGACTGAAACATTGTGTTCTGGATAAAAGCTTGACCATCACATTTTGCTCCTGATTAGAGTGCTACCAACTGAGCTGAGACGCCCAGCTAAAACAGTGGTTGTTGAAAGGATTATTGAGATCTAATGGTGTAGTGAAGCATGTAGCTGGAGGATAAATTGTTGATCAGCATGCATAGTTGGTACATGTGATCACTTATACTTGGTAATCGATGATTAAATGTACAAAAGACTTTGATTACAGCAACACTGACTGCTCTTTCTGTTTGTTCCCTGTTCAGAGCTTCTCTGATGGTGCAGTGGATGAGGAGAGTGGAGTTCATGATGGCTGGGAGGAAGGAGAGAATGAAGAAATGGATGAGAGAGAAGAGGAAGATTTGAGTGACACTGCAGAGGGTATCGACGACGCATGTGGGGAGTCGTATTATTATTTTGTTGCAGACAAGAAGTGGATTGACCTTGTTCAGGAAGCACAGGGTAGAGGCCTAGTCCAGCGTGTGAAACCCAAGGTAAGTGTTAGCAATTAGAGAGACAGACAGCAGTGCGTTTACTAGAAGATTGGAATTTGTGAGCATAGCTGCTACTGTCAGATCTCTGCTTGATTTTAATCCTTGATTGTATCTCTGTAATGAGAAACTGAGCCCACGGCTGAACGAAACTGCCAGTATTTAAAGGTGTAAGCAAGGAAAATTGAGATGCCATGATTAGAAGCACTTGGCTGATTTCTGATTTTTGGGAGAGTTAAGCTATACTGGATCCTGTTGCAATTCTTATTTACATTCCCATGGAGTGCTGCTTCCCATCAGATATTGGGTAGAAATGGAGCTGGAGAAACTGACCCATGCTATATCAGCTTATCTCTCGGTGGGAGTGGATATATGCTGATGGCACCGTGGGTATTGATTAATTTAAGAGGTGTACGAGGAAGAAAGTGCTTGAAGATGTGCTTTTTCTTGGGGGGTGGGGAAGGATGTGTGAGACAGTCAGCATCCTGAATCTTGATTCTGGCTCTGAGATGGTGGTGAAGGAAGAGCACATGGGGCCAAGTATTTCAAAGCTTTGTCAAGGGAAGAAAGGTTGCATTATTTTGTTGGAGCTGATCATTGCTGGCACTTCTGTGGCATGAATGTTTACTTAACATTGTCAGCCAAAAACTAAACGTTGTTTAGGTCTTGCTGCATGTGGACACAAACTGGCTTCAGTACCTGATGAGTTGCACATGGTACTGAAACATTACTAAAATCGGGGATGTTTGAGGCCAGAAGTGGAGGGGTGCAGATATCTTGGAGGATTGAGTTGGGAGGTGATTCCAAGTAGGGGTTAGGCCATGAAGGAATTTGAAAACAAGGCGAAGAACCTTAAAATCGATGTTTTGTTTAACTGGGAATCAATGTAGATCAGCGAGGATAATGGGCAAATGAGATTTGGTGGGAGTAAGGAATTGGGTAGCAAAGTTGACCACAAATTTGTGGAGGGTACGACATGGGAGGCTGGCCTGACCTGTCTTGGAGTGGTCAAGTCAAGAGGTAACAAAAGGCATAACGGAGAGTTTCAGCGGAGCTGAGACAGGGGCGGAGTCTGGCAAAGTTACAGAAGTGAAACAGGTGATCCTGGTAATGACACTATTATGTTGGAAGCTCATCTTGGGGTCAGATATGAAACCAAAGTTCTGAACAATCTGGGCCATCCTTTGGTTCTGTCTGGGAAAGAGATGCAGTCTGTGGCAAGGGACAGAGTTTGTGGCAGGGGCTGAAGGCAATGGCTATTGTCTCTTTGGGATTTATTGGGAAAAAATTTCTGCTTATTCTGTACTGAATGTCACAAGCAACCTGATAATTTACTCACAGTGGAGAGGTTGAGAGAGCAATGTGCACCATCTATAAGATGCACTGCAGCAACTTGCCAAGGTTCCTTCAACCGCACCTTTCAGGAAAAACAAGGGCAGCAGGTGTATGAGAGCTCCCACCACCTGCAAGTTTTCCCTCCAAGCCACTCAGCATCCTGACTTGGAAATATATCGCCGTTCTTTCACTATTGCTGGGTCAAAATCCTGGAACTTCCTCCCTAACAGCACTGTGGGTGTACCTATACCACATGGGCTGCAGCAGTTCAAGAAGGCAGCGCACCACCACCTTCTCAAGGGCAATTAGGGATAGGCAATAAATGCTGGCCCAGCCAGTGATATGGAATGAATACTTTAAAAAAAAAGTGATGGTGGTGTCAAGCTGGGTGTTGTTGGCATACTTGTGGAAACTGATGCTGTGATTTTTGATATTACTAAGTGGCTGCATGTAGATTAAAAACAGGAGGAGCCATGGATAGAAGTTTGGAGGACACTGTAGAGAATGGTACAGGAGTGGGAAGAGAAACCATGGCAGGTGATTGTCTGGCTACAAGTAGAGAAGAACAGAACCAGATGGTGCAGTCACACTCAGCTGGATGCTGATGAAGAGGTGTTGGGGAGGATGGTATAGCCAATTGTGTCAAATGCTGTTGATGGGTCAAAAAGGATAAGGAGGCATAGTTTACTTTTGTTCCAGTCACATAGGGAATCATAGAATGGTTACAGCCCATTGTGTCTGTACCAGTTCTATGCAGGAGAAATGTACCTAGTGCCATTCTGCAGCCTTTTCCCCCTTGACTCTACAATTCTTTCCTATTCTGATAATGATCCAAGCATCTTTTGAAAACCATGACTGAACCTGCCTCCACCACACTCTCGGGCAGTGCAGGTGACGGCGTAATGGTTGTCACTGGACTAGTAATCCAGTGGTGAGGGAATCAACAAGAGGGAAAAACATACTTGACCTCATCCTCACCAACCTGCCTGCCGCAGATGCATCTGTCCATGACGGTATTGGTAAGAGTGACCACCGCACAGTCGATGTGAAGACAAGTCTCGCCTTCACGTTGAGGAAACCCTCCATTGTGTTGTGTGGCACTAACAATATGCTAAATAGGATAGATTTTGAACACAGCTAGCAACTCGAGACTTGGCACCCATGAGGCGCTGTGGGCTATCAGCAGGAGCAGAATTGCACTCAAACACAGTCTGTGGCCTCATGGCCCGGTATGTCCTGCACTCTGCCGTTACCATCAAGCAGGGGATCACTAGAGAGAGTGCAGAGGAGATTTACTGGGATGTTGCCAGGGCTGGAGGGTTTTACTTAAGAGGAGAGATTGGATAGACTGGGGTTACTTTCCCTGGAGCAGAGGATTGAGGGGGGACATGATTGAAGTGTATAAAATTATGAGGGTCATAGACAGGAAGGAACTTTTCCCCTTGGTGGAGGGATCAATAACTGAGGGGCATAGATTTAAGGTAGGAGGTTTAGAGGGGATGTAAGGAAGAATTTTTTCACCCAGAGGATGGTGGGAATCTGGAACTCACTGGCTGAAAGGGTGGTAGATACAGAAACCCTCTTAACATTTAAGAAGTATTTGGATGTGCACTTGCGATGCCATGGCAACAAGGCTATGGGCCTGGTGCTGGAAAATGGGATTAGAATAGTTCTGTTGAAGGGTCATGAGGACTCGAAACGTCAACTGTACTCTTCTCCGCCGATGCTGCCAGACCTACTGAGTTTTTCCAGGTATTTCTTTTTCTGTTTTTGTTTTGGATTTCCAGCATCCACAGTTTTTTGTCTTTATATCTATAGAATAGCTAGGTACTTGTTTGACCGATGCAGATTCGATGGGCCGAAGGGCCTTTTTCTGTGCTGTAGACCTCTGTGACTCTATGATAACACTGGTTCAATGAAGAGTACAGGAGGGCATACCAGGCATACCTAAAAATGAGGTGTCAACCTGGTGACGCTTGAACACAGGACGACTTGTGTGCCCAAAGGGGAGATAGTGGCATAGTGGTATTATCACTGGACTCGTATTCCAGAGACCCAAGGTAGTGCTCTGGGGACCCAGGTTCAAACCCCACCATGGCAGATGGTGAAATTTGAATCCAATAAAAATCTGGAATTAAACGTTTAATGATGACCATGAAACCTTTGTCGATTGTCATAAAAACCCATCTGGTTCACAGATGTCCTTTAGGGAATCAATCTAATGTCCTTACCTCTGAACGATGGGCAATAAATGCTGGCCTAGCCAGCGAGATTAGCCAGTGATTTGGATCATCTGGCTAAAGATTGTAGCAAATCTTTTGCACTGATGCGCTGGGCTCCACCATCATTGAGGATGGGGATATTTGTGGAGCCTCCTCCTCCAGTGAGTTGTTTAATTATCCACCACCATTCACGCCTGGATGTGGCAGGACTGCAGAGCTTGGATCTGGTCCTTTGGTTGTGGGATTGCTGCTTATGCTGTTTTCTTCTATTATTTATTCATGGAATATGGGTGTCGCTGTCCAGGCCAACTTGATTCACTCCACGTGATATCAAGAAATGGCTGAAAGCACTGGATACTGCAAAGGCTATGGGCCCTGACAATATTCCAGCAATTGTAATGAAGACCTGTGCTCCAGAACTTGATGCACCCCTAGCTGAGCTGTTGCAGTGCAACAGTGGCATCTACCCAGCTATTTGGAAAATTGCCCAGGAATGTCCCATATATACAAAGCAGGACAAATCCAACCCAGCCAATTACCTTCCGTCTACTCTCATCAGTAAAGTAATAGAAGGGGTCATCAACAGTGCTGTCAAGCGGCACTTGCTTAGCAATAACCTGCTTGCCTAGTTTGGGTTCCACCAGGGCCACTCAGCTCCTGACCTCATTACAGCCTTGGTTCAACATGGTCAAAAGAGCTTAACTACTGAGGTGAGGTCGGAGTGACTGCCCTTGACATCAAAACTGCATTTGATTGAATGTGGCACCAAGAAGTCTGGGCAAAACTCCCCATTGGTTGGAGTCATCCCGAGCACAAATGAAGATTTTTGTGTTTGTTGAAAGTCAGTCATCTCAGCTCCAGGACATCACTGCAGGAGTTACTCAGGGTAGTGTGCTCGGCCCAACCATCTTCAGCTGCTTCATCAATGACCTTCCTTCCAACATAAGGTCAGAAGTAGGGATGTTCGCTGATGATTGCACAATGTTCAGCACCATTTGTGATGACTCATACTGAAGCAGTCCATGTCCAAATGCAGCAGGTCTTGGACGATATCCAGGCTTGGGCTGACAAATGGCAAGTAACATTCATGCCACACAAGTGCCAGGCAACGACCATCTCCAACAAGAGAGAATCTAACCATCACCCCATGATGTTCACTGGCATTACCATCACTGAATCCCCCACTATCAATACCCTGAGGGTTACCATTGAATAGAAACTGAACTGGACTAGCCATATAAATACTGTGGCTACAAGAGCTACAGTGTGGTTGCACATGAACAGGAGAGCGAGCACATCCTGAGTGGGGTATAGCCAGAGTGGGTATTCGGAATTTGTTGCAAAGTGGGTATTCGGAATTTGTTGCAAAGCGGGAATTGAACTGGTAAGTCTTTCTCTTTAATTTCTCTTTAATTTTTGTAAGTTCAGTAGTCTAGTTAAAAGGTTGGTAAGGTAGCTGACAGTGCGACAGTTAAGTGTCAATCACCTGAAGCCTGATTAGGGCCTGAATAGGGGTTAATTACTATTTGAAGCTTAACTAGTGGTGAGTCAAGTCAGCTCTATTTAAGTTCGGGACTATCTGGAAGCGCGCTTCAGTGTGCTTGCATACAAACAGGAGAGCGAGCACATCTTGAGTGGGGCATAGCCAGAGTGGGAATTCGGAATTTGGTGCAAAGCGGGATTTTGGTGCATAGGGGACAAAGTGCTCTTTGCATTTTTTCCTTGCTATCCAACTTAAACCTTCAGAGTGTGCTGCGGCAGTAGAGGCTACAGGGGAAAGGAATCACTGGTAAGTAGTGGGTAAGGTATTTACTACTTTAATCGCTTATAGTTTAAGGTCTTTTTGTGGTTTACAGTTTGTATATTCTGCAGTAACGAGGATCAGGTAAGAAGGGCCCTAGAGTAATTGACTTAAAAGGTTTAATTTAAAGGGATAAGTCATGGCAGGAGCCCTCAAAGCCGTGGTGTGCTCCTCGTGCTCCATGTGGGAAGCCGGGGACATTTCCAGTGCCCAGGACCAGCATATGTGCAGGAAGTGTGTCCAGCTGCAGCTCCTGGAAGCTCGGGTTTCAGAGCTGGAACAGCGGCTGGGGACACTGTGGAGCATCCGTGAGTCTGAGAGCATCGTGGGTAGCACGTTTAGAGAGGTGGTCACACCGCAGATGAAGCAACTTGAGGAAGGAAGAGAATGGGTGACCACCAGGCAGTCCAAGAGAAACAGGCAGATAGTTCAGGAGTCCCCTGGGGTCCCGCTCGCAAATTGGTATTCCATTTTGGAGGCTGATGAGGGTTCTGGTTCCCCCAGGGAGTGCGGACAGAGCCAAGCTTCTGACACCATAAGCAGCCTGAGCAAGGGAGGAAGAGCAATAGTAATAGGGGATCTATAGTCAGGGGAACAGATAGGCGCTACTGTGGCCGTCAACGTGACTCCAGGATGGTATGTTGCCTCCCTGGTGCCAGGGTCTGGGATGTAACTGAATGGCTGCAGGGCATCCTGAAGGGGGAGGGTGATAAGGCAGAGGTCATGTACATGTTGGTACCATTGACATAGGTAAAAAGAGGGATGAGGCCTTGCATCAAGAATTCAGGGAGTTAGGCAGTAGACGAGAAAGCAAGGCCTCTCTGGATTACTCCCAGTGCCATGTGCTAGCGAGCTCAGAAATAGGAGAATAGCACAGAAGGATACGTGGCTTAAGAGTTGATGCAGGAGGGAGGGTTTTAGATTCCTGGATCACTGGGACCGTTTCTGGGGAAGGTGGGACCTGTACAAGCGGGACGGTCTACATCTGAACCAGAGTGGGACTAACATCCTTGCCAGAGTGTTTGCTTGTGGTGTTGGGAGGAGTTTAAATTAATTCGGCAGGGGGAGGGGACGCAGAATGTGAGCAGAATAGGGACACATCATAATGCAGTAAAACAATCAAGTCATAGGGAGTACAGCTGCAGTAAGCTTCAAGGGAGTAAAGCAAGGCTGGATGGCCTCTACTTCAATGTCAGGAGTATTACAGGTAAAACGGATGAGTGAAGGGTGAGGATTGACATGTGGAATTGTGATATAGTAGCCATCACAGACACTGTTGAGGGAAGGGTAGGATTGGCAGCTCAACATTGTGGGATATAGAATCTTCAGGCGAGACAGGGGAGGGACCCCCAGATAGTCAGCAGGAAATTGAGGAGCAAATATGTGCACAATTTGTAGCGGAGTGTAAAAGCAATAACAATAGAGTAATTATAAAAACAAAAAAACTGCGGATGCTGGAAATCCAAAACAAAAACAAAAACAGAATTACCTGGAAAAACTTAGCAGGTCTGGCAGCATCGGCGGAGAAGAAAAGAGTTGACGTTTCGAGTAATTATATTTGGTGATTTCAACTTTCCCAACATTAATTGGGATAGACATAGTGTTAAGGTCTTGATGGAGTGGATTTCTTGAAATGTGTACAGGAGAACTTTTTAGGTCAATATGTAGAGGGTCCAACAAGGGACGGTGCATTGCTGGACCTAATTCTGGGGAATGAAGCTGGACAGGTGGCTGTGGTCGTGGTGGGTGAGCATTTTAGTGATAGCGACCACTACATGGTACAGGTTAAGTTTGTTCTGGACAAAGAAATCGACAAGTTGCAAAAAAATGTTTTGGACTGGGGAGAGTGGATTTTAGTAAAATAAGGCAGGATCTGGCCAAGGTAGACTGGGAACAGTTACTTGTGGGGAAATCTACAGAGGAACACTGGGGAGTGTTCAAAAAGGAAATGGGGAGGGCACAGGCTCAACATGTTCCCTCTAGGGTGATAGAAAGGCATAACATGCCCAGAGATATTCAGGTTAGGATGAGAAGGAAAAGAGAGGCTTTTAGCAGGTACAAGGGAAACAAATCAGCAGAGGCATTAATGGAGTACAGGCAGTGCAGGTTGGAGCTTCTATATATCAATGGGAAGAGGATAACCAGGGAAAGAGTAGGGCCCATAAGGGACCAAGGGGGCAATCTGTGGGTGGAGCCAGAGGACATCGCTAGAGTGTTGAATGAATACTTCAGGTCTGTCTTCACTCAAGAGAATGAGGATGAAGGTTTCGAGCTCAGGGAGAGAGACTGCGAGGTTCTTAAGCAAATTAATATAGGGAGTAACAAGGTGTTGAAGTCAAAAACAAAAAACTGCGGATGCTGGAAATCCGAAACAAAAACAGAATTACCTGGAAAGACTCAGCAGGTCTGGCAGCATCGGCGGAGAAGAAAAGAGTTGACGTTTTGAGTCCTCATGACCCTTCAGCAGAACTGGGAGAATCCAAGGAGAGGGGTGAAGTATAAGCTGGTTTAAGGGGGTGGGGGCGCGTTGGGTGGGGGGAGAGAAGTGGAGGGGGGTGGTGTGGTTGTAGGGACAAGCAAGCGGTGATAGGAGCAGATAATCAAAAGATGTCACAGACAAAAGAACACATAGGTGTTGAAGTTGGTGATATTATCTAAACGAATGTGCCAATTAAGAATGGATGGTAGGGCACTCAAGGTATAGCTCTAGTGGGGGTGGGGGGCATAAAAGATTTAAAAATAATGGCAATAGGTGGGAAAAGAAAAATCTATATAAATTATTGGAAAAAACAAAAGGAAGGGGGAAGAAACAGAAAGGGGTTGGGGATGGAGGAGGGAGGTCAAGATCTAAAGTTGTTGAATTCAATGTTCAGTCTGGAAGGCTTTAAAGTGCCTAGTCGGAAGATGAGGTGCTGTTCCTCCAGTTTGCGTTGGGCTTCACTAGAACAATGCAGCAAGCCAAGGACAGACATGTGGGCAAGAGAGCAGGGTGGAGTGTTAAAATGGCAAGTGACAGGGAGGTTTGGGTCATTCTTGCGGACAGACCGCAGGTGTTCTGCAAAGCGGTCGCCCAGTTTACGTTTGGTCTCTCCAATGTAGAGGAGACCGCATTGGGAGCAATGAATGCAGTAGACTAAGTTGGGGGAAATGCAAGTGAAATGCTGCTTCACTTCTCCCCTTGTCCAGTCCCTTCCCACCTACATCTGTGATTCCTCTGACACCTTACGTCACATCAACAATTTCCAGTTCCCTGGCCCTAACTGCTTCCTCTTCACTATGGACGTCCAATCCCTCTACACTTCCATCCCCTACCAGGATGGTCTGAGGGCCCTTTGCTTCTTTCTCAAACAGAGGCCCGAACAATCCCCATCCACCACTACTCTCCTCCGTCTGGCTGAACTTGTTCTCACACTGAACAATTTCTCCTTCAACTCCTCTCACTTCCTCCAAATAAAAGGTGTGGCTATGGGTACCCGCGTGGGCCCCAGCTATGCCTGTCTTTTTATGGGGTATGTGGAACATTCCTTGTTCCAGTCCTACTCCGGCCCCCTTCCACAACTTTTTCTCCGGTACATCGATGATTACTTCGGTGCTGCTTCATTCTCTCATCGGGACTTGGAAAAATTTATTAATTTTGCTTCCAATCTCCACCCCTCCATCATTTTCATGTGGTCCATCTCTGACACTTCCCTTCCTTTCCTTGACCTCTCTGTCTCAATCTCTGGTGATAGACTGTCCATCAATATCCATTACAAGCCTACCGACTCCCACAATTACCTCGACTACAGCTCCTCACACCCCGCTTCCTGTAAGGACTCCATCCCATTCTCTCAGTTCCTTCGACTCCGTCGCATCTGTTCCGATGATGCTACCTTCAAAAACAGTTCCTCTGACATGTCCTCCTTCTTCCTTAACCGAGGTTTTCCACCCACGGTCGTTGACAGGGCCCTCAACCGTGTCCGGCCCATCTCCCGTGCATCTGCCCTCACGCCTTCTCCCTCCCAGAAACGTGATTGGGTCCCCCTTGTCCTCATTTATCACCCCACCAGCCTCCGCATTCAAAGGATCATCCTCCGCCATTTCCGCCAACTGCAGCATGATGCCACCACCAAACACTACCCCCCCCCCCCAACCAGCTTATATTTCACTCCTCTCCTTGGATTCACTCAGTTCTGTTGAAGGGTCATGAGGACTCAAAACGTCAACTCTTTTCTTCTCCGCCGATGCTGCCAGACCTGCTGAGTTTTTCCAGGTAACTCTGTTTTTGTTAAGGTATTGGAGGTGTTGGCAGGCTTAAAAGTGGACAAATCTCCAGGTCCGGATAATTTGTGTCCCAGACTGCTGAGGGAGACAAGGGAGGGGATCGCAGGGGCTCTGACCCCAAATTTTTAATCCCTCTCTGGCCACGGAGGAGGTGCCAGAGGACTGGAGAACAGCTAATGTGGTTCTGCTATTTAAGAAGGACTGTAGAGATAAGCCAGGGAACTACAGGCCAGTGAGTCTCACGTCAGTGGTAGGGAAACTATTGGAGAAATTTCTGAAGGAGAGTATTTATTTTCATTTGGAGAGGCAAGGTTTGATCAGGGATAGTCAGCATGGCTTTGTCAGAGGGAGGACATGCCTAACAAATTTGATTGAATTTTTTGAGGAGTTGTCCAGGTGTGTAGATGAGGATAGTGTAGTTGATGTCGTTTATATGGATTTCAGCAAAGCCTTTGACAAGGTCCCACATCGGAGACTTATAAAGAAGGTAAAGTCACATGGGATACAGGGTAATTTGATAAGGTGGATTCAAAATTGGCTTAGTTGTAGGAGGCAGAGGGTGATGACAGAAGGATGCTTTAGTGACTGGAAGCCAGTGTCCAGCAGTGTACCACAGGGATCTGTGCTGGGTCCCCTATTATTTGTCATTTATATAAACGACATAGATGACTATGTGGGGGGTAGGATTATTAAGTTTGCGGATGACACAAAGATTGGCCAGTTGGTTAACAGTGAGGTTGAGTGTCTTAGGCTACAGTAAGATATAGATGGGATGGTCAAATGGGCAGATGGAATTTAACCCTGAAAAGTGTGAGGTGATACACTTTGGAAGGAGTAATTTGACAAGGAAGTATTCAATGAACGGCATGGCACTCGCAAGTTTAGAGGAACAAAGGGACCTTGGCGTGTGTGTCCATAGATCTCTGAAGGCAGAGGGGCATGTTAGTGGGGTGGTGAAAAAGGCATATGGGACACTTGCCTTTATCAATTGAGGCATAGGTTACAAAAGTAGGGAGGTCATATTGGAGTTGTATAGAATCTTGTTGAGGCCACAGCTGGAGTACTGTGTGCATTTCTGGTCGCCACATTATAGGAAGGATGTGATTGAATTAGAGGGGGTACAGAGGAGATTCACCAGGATGTTGCCTGGGATGAAACATTTAAGTTATGAAGAGAGGTTGGATAGACTTGGGTTGTTTTCGTTGGAGCAGAGAAGACTGAGGGGCGACCTGATCGAGGTGTACAAGATTATGAGGGGCATGGACAGGGTGGATAGGGAGCAGCTGTTCCCCTTAGTTGAAGGGTCAGTCACGAGGGGGCACAAGTTCAAGGTGAGGGGCAGGAGGTTTATGGGGGATGGGAGGAAAAACGTTTTTACCCAGAAGTTGGTGATGGTCTGGAATGCGCTGCCTGGGAGGGTGGTGGAGGCGGATTGCCTCACATCCTTTAAAAAGTACCTGGATGAGCACTTGGCACATCATAACATTCAAGGCTATGGGCCAAGTGCTGGTAAATGGGATTAGGTAGGTAGGTCAGGTGTTTCTCATGTGTCGGTGCAGACTTGATAGGCCGAAGGCCCTCTTCTGCACTGTGATTCTGTGAAGAGCAGATCAGAAACTAGGAATCTTGGTACGAGTAACTCACCACCTGATTCCCCAAAGCCTGTCCACCATCTACAAGGCACAAGTCAGGAGTGTGATGCCTGGAGGATTGCATCTCCCACAACACTCAAGCTGGACACAGTCCACGTTAAAGCAGCCCCATTTTATGCCACCACACCCACAAACATTCACTCCCTCCACCAATGACGCACAGTAGCAGCAGTGTGTACCATCTACAAGATGCAATGCAGGAATTCACCAACGCTCCTTTGACAGCACCTTCCAAACCCATGACCACTATCATCTAGAAGGACAAGGGCAGCAGATAGATGGGAACACCACCACCTGGATGTTCCCCTCCAAGCCACTCACCATCCTGACTTGGAAATATATCACTGTTCCTTCACTGTTACTGGGTTAAAATCCTGGAACTCCCTCCCTAACAGCACTATGGATGTACCTACACTACATGGACTGCAGTGGCTCAAGAAGGCAGCTCACCCCCATCACCTCAAGAGCAGCTAGGAATGGGCAATAAACACTGGCTTAGTCAGCAAAGCTCACATCCTGTGAATTAATTTTTTAAAAGTCCAGATCCTAATGACTCACTCTGCAAACATTTTGCTGTGGCTGTTTTTGTAAGTCACCTTTAATCGGTGCCTTCTGGTTCTCTTCCACCAATGGGAACAGTTTCCCCCATTCTAATCTGTCCAGACCCTTCATGATTTTGAACACCTCTATCAAATTTCCTCTGCCTTCTCTTCAAGGAGAACAGCACCAGCTTCTCCAATCTACCCACGTAACTGAAGTTCCTCATCCCTGGAACCATTCTCAGGTCTCTCTTTTCTGTGCTCCCTGTAATACATTCACTCCTTCCTAGAATGTAGTGCCCATAACTGAATGCAACACTCTTTCTCCACCCCCCACCCCCGCTCCAGAACGTGCACAGTCCACTAACCACTAAGTGTAGGCACACCCTGTTTTTTTGATACTGAGAGGGGCAGACACCTGACTCGAGGGATTGAAATATGGAGTTCTGGAAATGGTGGGCATAGATTTAGGAGGTGGCAATCTATTTGGGGGCTTGAGAGGCTGGGGATGGGGTATGGTAGTTTGCAAGGACGGTGGGACCTCGGTTGGTTTTTGAGGAGAGGGATGATGGCAGATTTGAAGATGAGGGAGACTGAACCATTAACAACATCAGCTCCTAAGGAGACGAGGGAGGGAAGGTTAGATATTTAAATGGTAACGCAAATCTTGTGATTAATTTGAGAATTGATGATGGAAAAGGAAGATGTGTGGACAATGTGATTAAAGATGGAAAATGTGAAATATATTTTAAATATAAAAATGGGTTAATTGGTGGTTATTTCCTAGAGATGGTTCAGAAGACTTGCATAGATGGGTCCAGGCGTGGAAGCCGTGACACTGTATTAGATGGATTGATGATGTAACATAGCAAGCACTAGGGGTGGAAGGCAGATGCCCAGGGCACAGTGGAGGAGACCAAGTGCTTGTGAGAGACTTCAGAGTGTACAGGGTCTTGAAGTACAAATTTCAATGCTCCAATTCTGATGGTAATACTTCTCACATTAAAGTGTTGGTAGATTACCTGTTGGCTGCACTTGAATGCTGTTACCATGGAGACAGTTCACCCACATTTCAGGATATTTAAATCTGTACATTATAGGTGAAGATTCAAGAACCAATGCAACAGTTGAGTAACCAGGGTTGACTGTAAATTTTGAAGCTTGAGAGTGGAACTTATTAATGCTGAGAGAGAAGTAAAAGCCACTGCTTATTTCAGCAGCTGATCCAGCTATTAACATGCTCAGTGAGTTGTGTTCATAAGCATTATGGGAAGTTCATGCTTTATCAGGCTCCAGCAGTGTTTGGTTTAGGGGATGAATTAATGAAATTCTAATGCCACTGCAGCCAGCTGGATGAAAAGTACCATGTGGAGTATGTAGGAAAATCTCTGGATTTCAGAACAGTTCTTGCACAAAGATAATTACTTCAAACCCCCTCCTTCAAAATCCTGTTGTGTTCAAATTCTAGAATTGGAATAATTTGTGTTTACTGCTGTTCTCCTCTGCCTTGTCCCACCTCATTGCAAAATACAATGTTACTTTGATCTGCCTAGTATACAATTTAATGGTCTGTTATTCCCACTTTTAATGGAAGATTTTATTTTCCAGTTCTTTTCCCCTGAACACTCTGATTCTGGGTATTACCCTCTGAAATCTTCAATGGTTACTGAGAGTCTTAGAACTAGCCAGCCTGACCCTTCCCAGTGTCAAATCAGGGATGAAACATGGGACCATTCGAGTACAAAACCAGGATGTGCAGGATCTGCTGAACGTCCTTGATTGTAATCTGATTGATATGAAGGTGTTTTCTCTCTTTGTGTCTCGCTCTCTGCGTCTGCCTCTCTCTCGCTCTCTGTGTCTGCCTCTCTCTCGCTCTCTCTGTGCCTACCTCTCTCTTGCTCTCTGCGTCTGCCTCTCTCTTGCTCTCTGCGTCTGCCTCTCTCTCGCTCTCTGCGTCTGCCTCTCTCTCGCTCTCTGCGTCTGCCTCTCTCTCGCTCTCTGCGTCTGCCTCTCTCTCGCTCTCTGCGTCTGCCTCTCTCTCGCTCTCTGCGTCTGCCTGGCTCTCGCTCTCTGCGTCTGCCTGGCTCTCGCTCTCTGCGTCTGCCTGGCTCTCGCTCTCTGCGTCTGCCTGGCTCTCGCTCTCTGCGTCTGCCTGGCTCTCGCTCTCTGCGTCTGCCTGGCTCTCGCTCTCTGCGTCTGCCTCTCTCTCGCTCTCTGCGTCTGCCTGGCTCTCGCTCTCTGCCTCGCGCCCGCGCTCTCGCCCCGTCTGCCTCGCGCCCGCCCCCCTCGCCCCGTCTGCCTCGCGCCCGCCCCCCTCGCCCCGTCTGCCTCGCGCCCGCCCCCCTCGCCCCGTCTGCCTCGTGCCCGCCCCCCTCGCCCCGTCTGCCTCGCGCCCGCCCCCCTCGCCCCGTCTGCCTCGCGCCCGCCCCCCTCGCCCCGTCTGCCTCGCGCCCGCCCCCCTCGCCCCGTCTGCCTCGCGCCCGCCCCCTCGCCCCGTCTCCTCGCCCCGTCTGCCTCGTGCCCGCCCCCTCGCCCCGTCTGCCTCGCGCCCGCCCCCCTCGCCCCGTCTGCCTCGCGCCCGCCCCCCTCGCCCCGTCTGCCTCGCGCCCGCCCCCCTCGCCCCGTCTGCCTCGCGCCCGCCCCCCTCGCCCCGTCTGCCTCGCGCCCGCCCCCCTCGCCCCGTCTGCCTCGCGCCCGCCCCCTCGCCCCGTCTGCCTCGCGCCCGCCCCCCTCGCCCCGTCTGCCTCGCGCCCGCCCCCCTCGCCCCGTCTGCCTCGCGCCCGCCCCCCTCGCCCCGTCTGCCTCGCGCCCGCCCCCCTCGCCCCGTCTGCCTCGCGCCCGCCCCCCTCGCCCCGTCTGCCTCGCGCCCGCCCCCCTCGCCCCGTCTGCCTCGCGCCCGCCCCCCTCGCCCCGTCTGCCTCGCGCCCGCCCCCCTCGCCCCGTCTGCCTCGCGCCCGCCCCCCTCGCCCCGTCTGCCTCGCGCCCGCCCCCCTCGCCCCGTCTGCCTCGCGCCCGCCCCCCTCGCCCCGTCTGCCTCGCGCCCGCCCCCCTCGCCCCGTCTGCCTCGCGCCCGCCCCCCTCGCCCCGTCTGCCTCGCGCCCGCCCCCCTCGCCCCGTCTGCCTCGCGCCCGCCCCCCTCGCCCCGTCTGCCTCGCGCCCGCCCCCCTCGCCCCGTCTGCCTCGCGCCCGCCCCCCTCGCCCCGTCTGCCTCGCGCCCGCCCCCCTCGCCCCGTCTGCCTCGCGCCCGCCCCCCTCGCCCCGTCTGCCTCGCGCCCGCCCCCCTCGCCCCGTCTGCCTCGCGCCCGCCCCCCTCGCCCCGTCTGCCTCGCGCCCGCCCCCCTCGCCCCGTCTGCCTCGCGCCCGCCCCCCTCGCCCCGTCTGCCTCGCGCCCGCCCCCCTCGCCCCGTCTGCCTCGCGCCCGCCCCCCTCGCCCCGTCTGCCTCGCGCCCGCCCCCCTCGCCCCGTCTGCCTCGCGCCCGCCCCCTCGCCCCGTCTGCCTCGCGCCCGCCCCCTCGCCCCGTCTGCCTCGCGCCCGCCCCCCTCGCCCCGTCTGCCTCGCGCCCGCCCCCCTCGCCCCGTCTGCCTCGCGCCCGCCCCCCTCGCCCCGTCTGCCTCGCGCCCGCCCCCCTCGCCCCGTCTGCCTCGCGCCCGCCCCCCTCGCCCCGTCTGCCTCGCGCCCGCCCCCCTCGCCCCGTCTGCCTCGCGCCCGCCCCCCTCGCCCCGTCTGCCTCGCGCCCGCCCCCCTCGCCCCGTCTGCCTCGCGCCCGCCCCCCTCGCCCCGTCTGCCTCGCGCCCGCCCCCCTCGCCCCGTCTGCCTCGCGCCCGCCCCCCTCGCCCCGTCTGCCTCGCGCCCGCCCCCCTCGCCCCGTCTGCCTCGCGCCCGCCCCCCTCGCCCCGTCTGCCTCGCGCCCGCCCCCCTCGCCCCGTCTGCCTCGCGCCCGCCCCCCTCGCCCCGTCTGCCTCGCGCCCGCCCCCCTCGCCCCGTCTGCCTCGCGCCCGCCCCCCTCGCCCCGTCTGCCTCGCGCCCGCCCCCCTCGCCCCGTCTGCCTCGCGCCCGCCCCCCTCGCCCCGTCTGCCTCGCGCCCGCCCCCCTCGCCCCGTCTGCCTCGCGCCCGCCCCCCTCGCCCCGTCTGCCTCGCGCCCGCCCCCCTCGCCCCGTCTGCCTCGCGCCCGCCCTCCTCGCCTCGTCTGCCTCGCGCCCGCCCCCCTCGCCCCGTCTGCCTCGCGCCCGCCCCCCTCGCCCCGTCTGCCTCCCGAACTTGACCACTGGCTTTAACTGTATTGTCTCATTTCTAAATTTGTCTGACTTGATTGCTTCAGACTAGAAAAAAAATAGAGGTGCTGTGTGCATAATGTTCTATTGTCATTCATAGCGGCTGTTGAGGGCGGAGGCGATCCTCAGTTGTGTAAACAGCATGTGGTGAACGTACCAGACCGTGATCTTTACCACTTTACAGATTACACTGTGTGACCTGTGGCTGTGAGTGGGCAGTATGGATACTGGCCTTTGAAAAAAGATTTTACAATGAACCATTATGTCTTTAAGATTGCAGTAAGATATGACGGCCATGCAGAATTTGTATACTATACCCACTTCAACTTTGGAAAGGAAATTTAAACAGGTTCTGAATGGAGAGAGCATTTCAAAATGTGTAATGATCGCAGAGTGTGTACAGACCTATCACTGGAGCTACTCAAAGTAACTCTGAACAATTTGAAGAAATAGTGTTAAATCTTGACTGAAGTGTTTTGCTTCTCTTGTGAGCCTACTAAGGACACTGGATTTTGAAGAAGTTACTAGCAAAGCTAGAAATCCCCTCAGTCTTCTATATCAGCTTGGTTCATCTGGTTACACTCACCTCTGAATCAGATGAGGGCTGAAAATCCAATCTTTTAGTGGAGCGTTTGATTTGGGTTGAGACTCCAGGCAGGGCTGAGCGAGTTGATATGTTTTCCGAGCCCTGCTGGCTTCTGCTGGCCATTTCTGTATTTGAAGAAGGGGTGAAGCATGATCACCTATTGGTTACCACGTTGAGCTAGAAAGCCAGAGATTGAGCGCTGAGATTGCACTATTGAGATCATGGAAATGATGTTAAATCAATCTGCGAGTTTGTGGGTTATTACTATCATAATAAACATGAAAACAGCTGGTTTGTTGTAAGAACTGACCTGATTCACAAGCCACCTTTTCAGGGAAGGAGCTGCTCTGGTCTTGTCCATATCTTTCCCTTGATGCTCTCAGGGAAACTTGGTTCGGTAATAAATACTGCATATGCTGTCCTCCCTCCAAAAACAGAGAGTTTTCTTTTTCTGCCAATTAATGCAATGCCATCTAAAGAACAGATTGGTCGTTCTCTCTTAGTCGCTGTGAGGGGTCACTGTGAGGCTTCCACATTTGCCAAGTTCAGGTGTGTCCAAGTGCTCTCACATAATAGTGGCCTGGTGGAGAGAAAGTGGAGGTTAAATCAATGCTCTCATTAATATGCACTTATCTCAACTTGCCTGGTTTTCTGCTTCAGAATTTATCAAGTAAAGAATGAATGGTGCCTAGATCAATCCTTGCCAAAGGCCCAGGTTCGCAATGTGTATTGGGCATAAATCAGCAAATAGGAAACTAGCATGAGCGGCCTGCAATTCAAAGGCTTTAGTGGCAGGGTTCAGGGGGACCTGGACTGGGGCTGCAGTTTGGACAGTCATGACTACACAAAGGAAAAGTCAATACTAGAAAAGCAATTGAAAAAGCGTTTTGGAATGTTTTAAGATGATAGGTGCTATATTGATGCAAATGTTTGAACTGAAGTGCAGCACGATTAGGAGATTTAAGGTTATTTAGAGGTAAAGCCTATTCAAACTGTTCTATAATAAACAGAAAATGCTGGAAATACTCAGCAGGTCAGACATCGCCTGTGGAGAGAGAAACAGTGTTACTGTGTCCAGTCAATAACTTCTCTCTACACAGATGCTGTCTAACTTGCTGTGGGTTTCCAGCCTTTTTTCCATGACGGACCTTGTGAAATGTGTAAAACTGCCGGCAATTTTGAGTTAATTTTTAAGTTGACACCGTCCACATTAGATGGTGGTTATACTGACCATAAGACATAGGAGCAGAAATTAGGCCATTCGGCCCATCGAGTCTGGTTCACCATTCAATCATGGCTGATAAGTTTCTCAACCCCATTCTCCCACCTTCTCCCCGTAACCTTCGATCCCCTTACCAATCAAGAACCTATCTATAACAAAAACAGAATTACCTGGAAAAACTCAGCAGGTCTGGCAGCATCGGCGGAGAAGAAAAGAGTTGACGTTTCGAGTCCTCATGACCCTTCGACAGAACTTGAGTTCGAGTCCAGGAAAGAGCTGAAATATAAGCTGGTTTAAGGTGTGTGTGTGGGGGGCGGAGAGATAGAGAGACAGAGAGGTGGAGGGGGTTGGTGTGGTTGTAGCGACAAACAAGCAGTGATAGAAGCAGATCATCAAAAGATGTCAACAACAATAGTACAATAGAACACATAGGTGTTAAAGTTAAAGTTGGTGATATTATCTAAACGAATGTGCTAATTAAGAATGGATGGTAGGGCACTCAAGGTATAGCTCTAGTGGGTTTTTTTTTATAAATCTTTATAATTTATTGGGAAAAAAAAGAAGGGGGAAACAGAAAGGGGGTGGGGATGGGGGAGGGGACTCACGACCTAAAGTTGTTGAATTCAATATTCAGTCCGGAAGGCTGTAAAGTCCCTAGTCGGAAGATGAGGTGTTGTTCCTCCAGTTTGCGTTGGGCTTCACTGGAACAATGCAGCAAGCCAAGGACAGACATGTGGGCAAGAGAGCAGGGTGGAGTGTTAAAATGGCAAGCGACAGGGAGGTTTGGGTCATTCTTGCGGACAGACCGCAGGTGTTCTGCAAAGCGGTCGCCCAGTTTACGTTTGGTCTCTCCAATGTAGAGGAGACCACATTGGGAGCAACGAATGCAGTAGACTAAGTTGGGGGAAATGCAAGTGAAATGCTGCTTCACTTGAAAGGAGTGTTTGGGTCCTTGGACGGTGAGGAGAGAGGAAGTGAAGGGGCAGGTGTTGCATCTTTTGCGTGGGCAAGGGGTTGTGCCATAGGAGGGGGTTGAGGAGTAGGGGGTGATGGAGGAGTGGACCAGGGTGTCCCGGAGGGAGCAATCCCTACGGAATGCCGATAAGGGGGGTGAAGGGAAGATGTGTTTGGTAGTGGCATCATGCTGGAGTTGGCGGAAATGGCGGAGGATGATCCTTTGAATGCGGAGGCTGGTGGGGTGATAAGTGAGGACAAGGGGGACCCTATCATGTTTCTGGGAGGGAGGAGAAGGAGTGAGGGCGGATGCGCGGGAGATGGGCCGGACACGGTTGAGGGCCCTGTCAACGACCGTGGGTGGAAAACCTCGGTTAAGGAAGAAGGAGGACATGTCAGAGGAACTGTTTTTGAATGTAGCATCATCGGAACAGATGCGACGGAGGCGAAGGAACTGAGAGAATGGGATGGAGTCCTTACAGGAAGTGGGGTGTGAGGAGCTGTAGTCGAGATAGCTGTGGGTGTCGGTGGGTTTGTAATGGATATTGGTGGACAGTCTATCACCAGAGATTGAGACAGAGAGGTCAAGGAAGGGAAGGGAAGTGTCAGAGATGGACCACGTGAAAATGATGGAGGGGTGGAGATTGGAAGCAAAATTAATAAATTTTTCCAAGTCCTGACGAGAGCATGAAGCAGCACCAAAGTAATCATCGATGTACCGGAGAAAGAGTTGTGGAAGGGGGCCGGAGTAGGACTGCAACAAGGAAAAACAAGGAACCTATCTATCTTGGTCTTAAATACACTCAATGACCTGGCCTCCACAGCCTTCTGTGGTAATGAATTCCATAGATTCACCACTCCCTGGCTAAAGAAGTTTCTCCTCAACTCTGTTCTAAAAGGTCTTCCCTTTACTCTGAGGCTGTGCCCTCAGGTCCTAGTCTCTCCTACTAATGGAAACATTTCCCCGCGTCCACTCTATCCAGGCCTCTCTGTATTCTGTAAGTTTCAATCAGATCCCCCCATATCCTTCTAAACTCCATTGAGTATAGAACCAGAGTCCTCAAACGTTCCTCATATGTTAAGCCTTTCATTCCTGGGATCGTTCTTGTGAACCTCCTCTGGACCCTCTCCAGGGCCAGCACATCCTTCCTGAGATACGGGGCCCAAAATTGCTCACAATATTCTAAATGTGGTCTGACCAGAGTCTTATAAAGCCTCTGCAGCACATCCCTGCTTTTATATTTAAGTCCTCTCGAAATAAATGCCAACATTGCATTTGCCTTCCTAACTACCGTTTCAACCTGCAAGTTAACCTTAAGAGAATCCTGGACCAGGACTCCCAAGTCCCTTTGCACTCCAGACTTCTGAATTCTCTCCCCATTTAGAAAATAGACTATGCCTCTATTCTTCCTACCAAAGTGCATGACCTCACACTTTCCCACATTGTATTCCATCTGCCACTTCTTTGCCCATTCTCCTAGCCTCTCCAAATCCTTCTGCAGCCTCCCCGCCTCCTCAATACTACCTGGCCCTCCACCTATCTTTGTATCATCTGCAAACTTAGCCAGGATGTGCTCAGTTCCTTCATCTAGATCATTAATGTATAAAGTGAAAAGTTGTGGTCCCAACACTGATCCCTGTGGAACTCCACTAGTCACCAGCCGCCATCCTGAGAAGGACCCCCTTATCCCCACTCTCTGCCTCCTGCCAGAAAGCCAATCTTCTATCCATGCTAGTATCTTGCCCCTAACACCATGGGCTCTTATCTTACTGAGCAGACTCCTGTGCGGCACCTTGTCAAAGGCCTCTGGAAATCCAAGTAGATAACATCCATTGGCTCTCCTTTGTCTAGCCTACTCGTTACCTCCTCAAAGAATTCTAACAGATTTGTCAAACATGACCTCCCCTTGATGAAACCATGCTGACTTTGCCCGATTTTACCATGCACTTCCAAGTATTCTGAAATCTCATCCTTAATAATGGACTCTAAAATCTTACCAACGACTGAGGTCAGGCTAATCGGCCTGTAATTTCCCGTCTTTTGCCTCAATCTTTTCTTAAACAGGGGGGTTACAATAGCGACTTTCCAGTCCTCTGGGACCCTCCCTGACTCCAGTGATTCCTGAAAGATCACCACTAATGCCTTCACTATCTCTTCAGCTATCTCCTTCAGAACTGCTACATACTGCTAGAAAAACACACCAAAAGTCATGAGTTTAAGTCCCGAAGTCCCAAACAAAGATGACTCTGAAAGCTGCTTGAGTTTTGTAAAAAGCATACAGGGCCCTTCATGGAAAGGAACCTGCTATGCCTTCATTCTGAGTAATCCAGAGACCTGGAATAATAACCCAGAGAATGAGTGTTTAAATCCTACTGTGGCAGTTTGAATTTTTAAAACTATGCAAGACAAAAAAAAAAGACTTTCCTTTTGAGAGCGCCTTTTGTGAACTCAGGACATTCCAACCTGCTTTGCAGCCAATTAAATACTTTTGAAGTGTAAGCACTGTTGTAATGTAAAGAAAGAGACTGTCAATTCACACGCTGCAAGCTCCCATGAACGACAATGTGTTAATGGCTAGTCAGCCATTTCCATGATGTTGGTTGAGAGATAAGTATTGGCCAGGGCACTGAGGATTACTCACCTGCTCTTTGAAATAGTGCCATGGGATCTTTTATGTTTACCTTAAAAGGGCAGATGGGGGCCTCTGTTTAACCATTGCCCATCCCTAATTGCCCTTGTTCAGAGGGCATTAAAGAGTCAACCACATTGCTCTGGGTCTGGAGTCACATGTAGGCCAGACCAGGTAAGGACGGCAGATAGTGAACCAGATGGGTTTTTACAAAAAAATGACATTTCATGGTTATCATTAGACTTTTAATTCCAGATTTTTCCACCATCTGCCATGGAGGGATTCGAACCCAGGTCCCCAGCATTACCCTCAGTCTCTGGATTACTAGTCCAGTGACAATACCACCACACCACTGCCTCCCCCTTCACTACTATCCTTTAGGGAAGGAAACCTGCCAGCCTAAACTGGTCTGAGCTGATGAGTCCAGTTCCACACCAATGTCCTTAATTCTTAAGTGTCCTCTGAAATTAGCACACTGTTATTCCTGGGGTTCAGGAAGATCCACCACCGCCCTTTCAAGGCAACTGGTGATGGGCAATGCTCTCACCCTGAGAATGAATTGCAAAAAATATGTCTTGGCAATTCAGTGGTCAAAGACTGTGGCTTTGATAGCACCACTTACATATCAAGAGTAAATTGAAAGTAATTGCTTCTTTGTGATGCATTTAATCATTGAAAACAACTACATTTTTAAAAGTTATAATCAAATGAGGAATGTGGGAAATTCTGTATTATTTTCCATCCTAAATTGCCCTAGAGGGTGTTTGTGGTTTAATGAAGGCATTAAGTGACAGCCACAGCTTGTGGGACTGGAGTGACATGTAGGTAAGGCCAGGCCACGTATGGATGGCAGGTTCCCTCCTCTGGCAGGTGTGCACTGATTGTGTTTTGACAATCTGGCTGTCTTCACATAGTACTTTTTCTCTTCTAAATACATGTTTTGAATTCAAGTTCACAACATGCCCAAGTGGACCTTAGACTTGTGACCCCTTAGTTGTTAATCCAGCCAGCAGGGACACAATAGGAGGGGAAGAATCAGTTTTCAATAAAAGTCTATTTCCAGCTGAGACACAGGCTATGCTATGTTTTTTCCCTTGGCATGTAGTTGAATTGCTCTCAAAGTAACTGCAGACTCTTCCCTCTGGGGAAATGGAGGAAACATAATTTTTACTGCCTTCCGGAAGGCAGGTTATTTTCTGAACTCTGACGTCAGTGGATGAAACTGAGAGATGTTGACTGTATCCATGGAAACTGGAATTATGGATGCCATTGCACCCATGTGCATATATAATCTTTATTCTCTAAACTGAAATTAATGCTATTCTCTGCACATACAAAAACTTAACATTTGGGCGGAAAGAGTGGAAAGGCTATTGGTTATTTTGTTTGGAGAGTTTGAACTCCCGGTTCCAGGTGTTTTACTGTGGAAATATTTGAGGTCCTTGTGTTCTCAGATGGCAGCATTTCATTCTGCTCCCCTTGGACTTCAGTAACACACAATTTGGAGTGTGTAGAGTTTCCACATGCACGGCACATCAGTCTACTTTTAATTCATTAAGCCCACAGCAATGAGGCCAAATCTGTGCAATTAAACATGCCATGAGGAACATAAGGAATAGGAGCAAGAGAGGACCCTACAGCCCATCAAGCCTGCTCTGTCATTCAATATGATCAAGGCTGATATTGGGCTTCAATTCCACTTTCCCGCCTGCCCCCATATCCCTTTGATTCCTTGAGACCAGAAACCTGTCTATCCCAGCCTTAAGTACATTCAGCGATGGAGCACCCACAATCCTCAGGTGTAGAGAATTCCAAAGATTCACAACCATTTGAGTGAAGAAATTTCACAATTTTATGGGCACAGAGGGAGACCATTCAGCTCATTGTGTCTGCCCCGGCTCTCCAAATGAGCATTATGAATTAGTGCCATTGCCCTACCTTTTCCCTGCACTCCTGCACATTGTTTCTGTTCAAATAATCATCTAATGCCCTCTTGAATGCCTTGATTGAACCTGCCTCCACCAACCTTCCAGCCAGTGCATTACAGACCCGCACCGTTCGTTGTGTGAATAAGTTTTTTCTCACATCATGTTTGCTTCTTTTGCAAATCACTTTAAATCTGTGCCCTATTGTTCTTGATGTCCTTAAATTTCTCATCTCAGTCATAAATGATCAGACCCTCATCCTGAGACCGTGGCCCCGTGTTTTAGATTCCCTGACCAGTGGAAACAATCTCTCAGCGTCCCCCCCCGTCAAACCCTTTCAGAATTTTGTAGGTTTCAATGAAATTGTGTCTCATTCTCCTAAACTCCGGAGAATAGACCCAAATTACTCAGCTTCTCATCATAGAGCAACCCCTCATTTTCAATTTACAAATTCAAAATGAGGTTCTTTTCACTTTGGTTCCTGTGGTGCCAGTTGGAGGCTTACAGCTGCCTTTTGATTTTACATTGCCTCTGCTCTGCACACCCGAAAACTGCTAAAGTTATAGCTACCACTGCCCATTGAATGTAAATTCTCATTGAATCACCAGCCTCTTCTAACAGTAAAACCCCTTTCATAGTACCAGTTTTATTGGTAATAGAAACATATCGCTCGGCAGCTGTTAGATAGGTGTCAGTTTTCGTCCCACTTCTTGAGTGCTCTATTCAAAAAATGCCAATACATTCTTATCTCTTACATATCAAAACTAGTGCATGTCAAAGAACCCAGACTAGCTGGCTTTAATTCAATTAAGACCACCCACAGACTAAACCGCTATTTTAAAAGAAAAATATTTTCCAATAATATTCTATACATTAATAGCTTCATGACAGTGTTTAAGACAAATCAGTAGATTTCTAGATATTAAAGATATCAAGAGATATGGCAGTAGTGCAGGAAAATGCGTTGAGATAGAAGATCAGCCATGACCTATTTGAATAGTGGAGCAGCCTGGAGGGGCTGAATGGCCTTCTATTTCTTAATGTGCTGTTTCTCAAACTTGCATTGATCTTCGTTGGAGCACAGTAGAAGGTCAAATGCATTGAGATGGGTGTGGGTGAGGATTGAAATTGCGAGCGACAGGGAGCTTGGCGTGTCTTTCATGGGTAGAAATGGGCTGATGATGCCAGAGCTCTACCTCATCACTCTCTCTCCTGATTCTTTCACTGTGTCTAAATTATTAGACTGCTTGTCTGACATCTGCTACAGGATGAACAGAAATTTCCTCCAATTAAATACTGGGAAGACTAAAGCCATTGTCTTCAATCGTCTAGTCTTCTCTAGCCACCAATTCCATCCCTCTCTCAAGCAACTTTAAGGCTGAACCAGGCTACTCACAACCTTGCTGCCATTTTGATCCTAAATAATTTTCAGAATACATATCTCATTGTCACTAATGCTGTTTATTTCCACCCCTGTAACATTGCTCAACTCTGCCCCTGCTTCAATTCATCTGCCATTGAAACTCTCATCCACGTCTTTGTTACCTCTAAACTTGATGATTCCAACATGCTTGTGACTGGCTTCCCAAAATTCCATTCTCTGTAAACTTAGTCATCCAAAACTCTGCCTGTGTCATTACTTGTACTAAGTCGCACTCACTTCTCACCCCTGTGCTTGTTGACCTGCATTTTGTAACAGTGAGCCAGTTTTAAAATTCTTGTCCTTGTTTTCAAATCCCTCCATGGCATTGTCCTTCCTTATCTCTTTCATCTCCTCCAACTACAATTCTCCGATATCTCCACACTTCTCCATCCTGGCCTCTTGCGCACCTTTGATTTTAAACATCATTGGTGGCATTGCCTTCAGTTGCCTGGACCCCAAGCTCTGGAATTTCACCTCCACATCTCTCGCCTAACTATTGGTCACCTGCCCTACACATTATCAAATGTTGCTCATTGGCCTATTTTATTTTTTAGTTCCCCTGAGAAACCCTTCCAATGTTTCATTATGTTAAAGGCACTATATAAATACAAGTTGGTCAGCAAACATTCTGTTTGCTTTTCTCACTTCTGGTTATCTCATGCTCCTGCATTGCCTGTGACTGAGCAGGTGGGTAAATTCCTTGTGTGCCTTAGTCAGCTGGCAAGACGCAGGCAATGTAGCCTGTTCCCCTCTGTCCTGTCCTCCCTGCTCCTGTACTTATATCTGCCTATATGTCTATTTTAAGTTGTGTACATACAAGTTTCTTGTCACAACTAGAAATTTATGTTAACAGTTGCCTGACACCATACAGTCACTAAGATAACAAAAAACTGCGGATGCTGGGAATCAAAAACAAAAACACCTGAAAAAACTCAGCAGGTCTGGCAGCATCTGTGGATACCATCTTCGGACTCGAAAAGTTAACTGTGCTCCTATCCGCAGATGCTGCCAGACTGCTGAGTTTTTTCAGGTGTTTTTGTTTTTGTTTTTAACCATACAGTCACTGACTGTAGGTGGTGAAATTTCTTCCTCCAGCTTTGTCTGCGCAGTGTCCTTTGTCAATTACTCCATGCATTAGAGTTTCTCTTGTGTGTCAGTTCTTATCTTTAGATCACCACTGTTGTCTTCTGTTTATCTGCCGATGGAATAATCTGTTTATCTTGTCTATTCCACTTTCTCTTTTGAACACTAATCTAATTTCCCATCAAGTCTTAGCTTCAGGGAGTGTAGCTTTCGTCACTATAATCCTTCCTCTGAGTTCAGGCCGTACACTTCTTGGGATCTGTGTTACCTTTCTTTCGGGGCATTATGTCCGCCTTAAAGAAGCTCACAATGACGTCTGGATTTCCAAATGTGGGCTGACCGTTTCCTGGAGAAGGATCATGACTTGATATTTGTTTTCAATCTCACAATATAAACCTGCAAGTTCCATTTTCCTTCAGAATGTTTCTTTTCGCATCATTTATTTGAAAATTCATACAGCAGTTTGTCAAATTCTTTTGATCTTACACTGCTTTTGCAATTCTATTTTCCATTTTTTTGTTTCCAAAGTATATTTAGTCAGTTTTCTGTATTAAGATTCATCTGCAACAGTTCTGCCCATTTTCCAGGCCTGTGTTTATACCTTGTACTGCTTTCTCCTGGCAGCTTTCTACCTGTCCTAAATTGAAATCACTTCTTTATGTCTGCTATCCATGGAGATCATATTCTGCTGTCGTGTTAAACACTGGCAGTCAAAACCAAATGTACAGAAGTCAAAGCAGTGCATCATCTGACAGGCCTATGAATTGTTCATGGGATATTTGTGTTCTTAAACAATAATTTAACTCCAACACTGGATCAGGCTTGTTGCTACAATTAAAATTAAATACCAAAATGGAGGGAATTCAGTAGTTTGGGATTCACACTATTTCATCGATTTAAGGTAAGGGGCAGGAGGTTTAGAGGGGGTGTGAGGAAGAAATTTTTCACCCAGAGGGTGTTGGGAACCTGGAACTCACTGCCTGAAAGGATGGTAGAGGCAGAAGCCCTCATAACATTTAAGAAGTATTTGGATGTGCACTTGCGATGCCATGGCATACAGGGCTATGGGCCTAGTGCTGGAAAATGGGATTAGAATAGTTAGGTACTTGTTTGACTGGTGCAGATTCAATGGGCCGAAGGGTCTTTTTCTGTGCTGTGGACCTCTATGATTATTTTCTTGTAACTTGGATTACTCAGCATTTTATAACAAATGTTCATATTTAGCTCGTTAGTTACCCACAAGTATGGTAGGTTCACCAGAACTGTCATGATCCAGTTTCTGATTTTCCTTGTTGCTAATGACTTCATATTGAGCACCTGAATAAATTAGCAATATGGCCCTGAAATTGTTTTATCGCTCAGTAGTGAATCATCTCAAAATAGCAATTAGTTGTAAGAACAAAAGTTCAAAGTTATTTGAACGGCAAACAATATGTTGAAGGGGTTGTGATGCAGCACTGGCCATCGGGGACCCTGGTTTTTAGTGGACTTTGTGTGTGTCTGGGCTGCAAATGAGCTAGAACAGCTGCATGGACATCAGAATCGCGTCTAATTGTCTGTCAGGTCCCTGGTAATGGTCCTGCTCCTGATTTGCTCGTCTGGCAGATCACGACTGTGAAAATGTGTGAAATCCTCTTTGCTGGAGGGAGGAGGAGGTGCCAGCGAGTCATCTTGCAGCTGATTTTTTTCTCTCGCTCTCTCTCTCTCTCTCACAAGGGAGTTCACTGGAGGAAGGCTATTGAATTGGGGTTTGGGGTCGATTGTTTTGGATCTTCCTGGTTTGAAGTGTCAGGGTCTGAGTGAAGTGGAGAGAGACTGAATGGAGTCCAAGTCCCATAGAGACGCAGGGTATTGATAATGATAATACACGAATCCAGACAGACGGTGTGACTGAAACCAAATAGAACACGAGGCTTGGGAATCTGACAGCTACAGAGATCTCTCGGCACACAAAAACCTCTTAATGCATCTGGCTTATGAAAATATTTTGGAGATCGCAGTAAATATTGGTTGTTAACAAGGGTGTGAAAATGGAAATACGTTTACCTTTTGCTGTATCTGCGTCCAGCAGCCTTTTGCCTGTTAGCCTTGTGATGTTTGACGTGCACGCTAGGATCTGACTGGAATAATGGATTGCAAGGGCTCCTTGTTTGATATGAAAACACTTCAAGGACTTGTTAAATGAGTAGTTCTTTGCTGCAGTGCTTTGCAGTACTCTGGCTGAATTCTTGAGTATATACTGAACACTGGCTAATCTAGCAACTCTGCAAACAGCTACTGAGAGGCTTGCATTAACCTGCTCTTCTATAATACTTGGTTTTGTTTTGATCCTTTTTAGAATTGTAAAAAAAAAATGATATGCACAGAGCACTCTGAACTGAACACATCACTGCTGCCCTCTGCTGGCACACCACACAGTGCCATGCTAGTACATTCCTGAAGTCACTGGAGCTGCTGTGTATGGTGCGAAGCTGGCACCTGTTTGTTCTGCTGTTGCCCCTTTCTGGAGACTGCTCAAGCTCCTACCTGATGACTAGGAGCCTAGAGTGTATCCTTCCGCTGAGCTGAGAGCACTTAGCTCCACCCATCTCGTCAAATTCTGGCAACAAGACCGAGCTCATCTGCCTCATCAGTATCTTTGATAAAATTTCCAAGAGTTTGGCAGAGTTTCTGCTATGAGTGAACTTAGATGTTCCCAAAGAACATTACCGTAACAATTCCCATGTTCTTTATTTGTTCAGTTTCAAAGGTTTGATAACAGTGGCCCTGGTGTTAGACTTTTTGCAAAGAGTAATTAGCAAGGATGGGAGCCACTTCACTCCGATTCAGTACTGTTGAAAAGAAAACTCCATGTGCAGGAGATGTGTAGAGTGGATTGTGATGTGTTGCTATCTTTTCAGAATTGAGCTCCAACACATTGTTACTGACTCACCATTGCCACACTGACTGATAGGGCTGGAGCCAGATTCTGAGACATGGTTTTCCTTTCACTATCAAATACTGTACGGGAGAAGGGAAATCTGTGAAGGATCCATTCCTTTGATTGTAAGCTGCAGACCCTGTGTGTACCTAACCTGTCAGCAGCATTATTCGGAAGCAATTCCTTTCTTATCCTCTCAGTTTGGGGGCTCCTCACAATTGAGCAAACATCCACATCAGTAAGATATTTCAGGATAAATTCATTTTGGCTGGATTCTTCCAATTTAGTTACAGTAAATCTTTGATTTCCTTAATATCGTTGACCCTGAAGCAATGGGATTTGGAGAAAGCTGGAACGTTATCTTACCGCCAGAGTAGTACTTAAAAAAAATTCAAGTTTTTGCGTCACCAGGGATTACAGTCAGCAGTTTCCCCTGTCGTGTTGCGTATACTGTTTCAGTAACCTGTTGCCATGGTGACACGAGTTGGGATAAGCAGGGATTGCCAGCATCTTGTCATAAAGAATTAACTGAGTTGCAGTGAATCAGCAGGCTGCAAAGAAACTTCCCACAGTTATTTTATATCATCGTTGTTGTCTCTCTGAATGCTCCCTGCCAAGAGCAATGATGGAATTCCTTCTGACCTTCCTGCGAAACAAGCATCTGGTAAGATGGGACTGCAAGTCTCATTCAATAGATCATGGTGCATTTTCAGTTTTGCTCTGGTATCCTCTCGATGCTGTTGCATTCTTGACAATTGCTTTTACCTATGTACTTGTATCTTGGAATGTGAAATTTGCAGTGTTCTAGCTTGAGGCTGGCAGGGAAACAGATGAAACATTGATGGCCTCTCTTGCCCTCCTGCAGTACACCTGTGCTGACCAGAAATCTATGGGATCTTGAGTGGGCAAGAAATGCTCCAAAAATAACCCCATTTCATTAACAGTAACTATTTGCAAAATACTCAGCCTTATCTGAAATGGAGAATATTGTCGCATCACCCCAGGGATGAACTGTGTTCATCTTAAAAAAGTACTTCTGTGAATCACATTGAGCTTAAATGATAGGCCTGTTGTACTCTGAGAGGTAATAATTTGGCCTGAGGCGATTGTAGCTGATATTTTAGTTGCATCTAGGGCAATAAGTTTAATTGGAACAAATGATTGCTTTTCCCTGTGATGTGCTGAGTTTACCAAGTGATTTCTACTTAGTCAGTTTAATTCATTTTAAAGGTAGTATATCTGCTGCAGCAAAGACATTTTCACAGAGGGGGAGCTCCTGCAGGAACTCTGCGTACATGGTGAATTCCACTTCACCAAGGTGTCTTGTGGGAAGTGCTGAGTGGGAGTAATGCAGAATCCTAAGCTTCCCACATATTGTGACTAATTGAATAATGGTATGGCGGAGTAAAAAGCATCTGAAGAACATCAGGCATGGATCAAGAGATGACCATTTAGCTTGCCCTTCCCATTGACAATTTATCTAACTGCACCTAGTGGATGCTAAATCAAGTTGAAGCCGATGAGCCATGATCGTATTGAATGATGGAGCAGGCTGACTGGGCTGAATGGTCTCCCATTTCTTGTTCTACAGGAAGGTTCTGTATCCATCTCAAGTAAAAAAGAATAGAAATTATTTCTGTAAGAGCCAGAGGATTCTAGAAATACACAGCTTATCCACCAACATCTGAAGGAAGAAAAGCGAAGCTGATGTTATGGAAACTAATTGGTGGATTCAACTGATTCCCCTCTTTCCCCATACCCCTCCATGTTTGTTCTTCCCACAAGTATTCATCCACTTTCCTTTCTGTATTCAATCTGCACCCTCATGTTGCCCCTGATTCTTTTGCCAATCTCAAATCTGTGTCCTCGAGCTGTTACCCCTTCTTCCACTGGAAACATATTCTCCATATTAAATCTGTCAGAACTGTTCATGGTTTTTGAACTCCGCCATCAAATTTCCTCTTCACCTTCTCCAAGCATGACCCCTATCTCCCCAGTCTCTCCTTGTAACCTAAGTGCTTAATTCCTGGTACCATTTGAGGAAATCGCCTCTGCATTTTTCCTAATTCCTTGATGCCCTTTCTAAAGTATGGTGACTAGAATTGAAGACTAATCTGAGGCCAGACCAGCCTTTTATAAGTTTTAGCATAACTTTTTTCCTTTTGTACTTTGTTTCTATAAGAACCTATCTGATTTGGCAGCCTCTCAACCTGTGCTGCCAATTTAAGATTTGTGTGCATATTCCTCAGATCTCCCTATTCCTGCTCCCATTTTAAAATTGTACCATTTAGTTTATATTGCTTTTCCCCATTTCTTTAAACCAAATGTATCACTTCACACTTTGTAAAATTTCATCTGCTATGTGCCTGCCCATTTCACCAGCCTATCTGTCATCTCTGAAATCTGTTACTCTCCACCACTTGATTTACTACATTACCAAGTTTTGTGATATCTACAAAGTTATTTTTTCATTCACGGGATGCTGGTGTGCATCGCTGGTAAGACCAGCGTTTATTGGTTGTGCCAGTTTACCCTTGAGAAGGTCATGATGGGCTACCTTCTTGAATACAACTGAGTGGTTTGCTAGACCATTGCAGAGGACGGTTGAGAGTCAAACACATTGCAATGGCTCTGGGGTCAGACCCATGGCAATGGAGTAGACTGGGTAAGGACGGCAGATTTTCCTCCCTAAAGGACATTCATGAACCAGATGGGTTTTTTATGGCAATCTGGTGATTTCATGGCCACCATCACTGAGACCAGCTTTTTATTCCTGAATTTGTTGGACAAAACCCCACTTTTTTTTTCCAAACTCTTCTGAAAGTACCAATTCTTGCTTGGGTGAGGATGGATTCCTCAGGCATAGACAAGCTGCCAGTACCCAAAAATGTGACCATTCTTTACGTGAGAGGAGCTTGATGTTGTCAAGGATCAGTTAAACTATGTATCAGAGTTCACTCTCATTCTGGACATAATTCTCAGGGACTCCTATAATTCAGCAGAGGGAATGGGTATTTTATGGAACATGCAAATAAAATGGGACAGAAAAGGCAAATTGTTCCATTAATTCTGTCCCACATTGATGGTGGTTGGTGCATTGTAAGTAAACATCCTCCCCACCACCACCACCACCATCACCCATTCCTCCAGCCAAAACCCCCCCTCGGCCTCCACAGCCATGTCATCACCAGGGAGAGCCAGAAATATAGGGTTAATGAAGGAGCATATAATTCCTATCGCACCCCCTCTCTGCTTTGGCTTGATTTGACTCTGGTCCTGAGATGAAAGATCAGTGTCTGATCTACTGGAACTGATTTGATTTTCAATTGAACTTTGAAATTGTTTCAAAAGTACTGCAAATTATGCTGAAATTTTGATTTTACCTTTGGTTTTCTGATTGCTTTTGTCCTCTCAATCACTTATATAAATGACCATGCATCTCCCCATCCCCTGGAAGAGCTCAGTTTGCTTTGTTAACTATGGTTAGTACTGCATACTGAAGCACATCACTACTGCTGGCTATTTGAGAGTTAGTAGGGTTGTAGAAGTATTTTTTTAAATCTTCACTGTTAATTTTTGGCATCCTCTAAGGGATGGCATTGAGCTAATGCTCACTGGAATCCAATTAATGTCATGGCGATTAAAAGGTATTTTTTGTAATGCCTTTTTTAGGAGAAGATTCACTCTTGATTATACCTGAGCTATTGCTCTCTGGGTTTTGGGAAGACTTAAATATATCTGTATGCGCACACACTCGTATATGGTTCATGTGAAAAAATTGTGCATCTGAAATACAAATCAAGAAAAATGACTAATGAAAGATCAGGAAAATCTGTATAGCAGAATAACAGCACAGCAAAAATAGCAATCTAGTTCATAGCAGAAAAGACCTCCACCAACATTAAACTGATGAACAGTGACACTAAAAGATCATGTAAGCTAACACTAGAGGCATTGCGATAAATCACAAAACAGAACAAAATTGCAGGGAACGGAGTGCTAATCAAGCACGATATTGTCAGGAATCAGCTGCACTGTATGTAGGAAAGTTTGTGGGCATGATTCAAATAATTCAACAAGAGAGAATAAAAGTATTTAATGCAGCATACAAAACCAATAGGCAGGAAAAGAGGAGCTGTTCATCAAGCGTGCCCTATGCTCCTAACGGCTGAGCATCATAACGAAATACTTCCTCTCCCTGCATCTTCCCCACATCTGTGCAATCTGAGCCAACCATAACAAGGAGTGATACTAAAAAAGAATTTGCCTCCAAACCCTCAGGTGATTGAAATCAGCCCAGGAGGTCACATGGACAAAGTAGATATTACGTCTTATGGAAAAATAAAAATTAGAAGATGTGCAAACAATAATCTGGGGGTGGGGCAGGGTGCTGCTGTGTGTGGGGGTGTTAGCAGGCATGTAGGTGGTCGGGACAGTGGAGGACCAAGTAAGTGGTAGAGAAGGACTTCCCCTCCCTGTGATGAAATAGGTGAACAGAAGCAGTCCAGAATACTCAAGAACCCTCTTCCCCCCCACCCCCCCCCCACACACACACACACACACACACACACACACACACACACACACACACACACACACACAATCACCAAGCCCACAGTAGACCCAAGGGTTAACAGAGAACACCTGAGGCTCATGCACCTTGTATGCTGTCCTTGCCTGGCCTACATGTGACCCTAGACCCACAGCATCATAGCTGACTCTTAAATGCCCCCTGAACAAGGGCAATTAGGGATGGGCAATAAATGCTGCAGCGATGCCCACATTCCATGAATAATTCTGAAAAGGTAGGGATGACAGAGAACCACTTACTGAAAGCCCCTGTCCAATTCAGGTAAATAGAGAGCTGAGAGCCAGGTGAGATTATAATGTATGTGTTGGCTAACAGAAACCTCATGGTTTTGGGAGATGAATTCCACTGTTCAGTATCCTAAGGTAGGTTAGATTCATCTGGTACAGCTAACACGTTAAGCTAAAAGGCATCAATAAAACTCTTTAGATCAGGCAGGGTGAGTTAATTCAGTAAATAGATTATTCAGACAAGCTGCAAGGAGTTCTGTAAAAACTCTCAGAACTGTTTAATGCTTTTTCGATTTGATCTTCACTGGTTTTATATCACTAGATGTCTCCTAAGCTGTAACATTCATCCATGTTTAATCTGTGTTAGCAATGTGTTACCTCAGTCTTTCAGCTCACACTTAGAGGGAAAGGTCAAGTTCTAACACACTGTGTCATTCAGTTCACCATTTGAGAGAGAAGCCCTCACACAACAAAGGTGGCGAAGATAGGGAAGGAATCCCAGAGTTTAGCTGAAAGCAGGGGCTCATGGTGGAGTGAGCCAGGAGTTCTACAGCATCCACCAGACTGTGCACTGCTATTTACTGCTTATTGTTACCCACTGTTATTTCTCTAAGTTCTGTGCTTGCATCAGTTACCTGAATCTTTGAATTAGGTGGCTGTCCTTATTCCACTTGACAGCACCCTCTCCCTTATTCGGGCCTAATTTTGAGCGAGCGCTCAAGATTTGAGACCCGTTCTGTCTTTATCACTGTTGGTTAAAATGTCATTCATTGTGCTGGATAAATTTGCCCTCGTAAATAGCAGAGTTCAGAGAGTTAGGGCAACCAGCCGACTTTCTAGTGCTTCGGTGCTGCTGAACACAGAGGAATTTTCATCATGCTTTTGGGTAACACATTGCCAACACAGATTAAACCTGGATGAATGTTACATTCGTGTTAAGGTGCCAGTGCTGTGACTGGCACCTTAACAAGAATAGACTGTAACAGATTGGAGTGTCTAAACAGTCGATCATAACAAGGTTACACAGTTCTTGATCCGTTTATGTTAAGTGGGGTGCAGCACATCCCTTGCAGCTTTTGAAATGCTGTTGGAAATAAATTGGATGAAATTGTGAAGAATTCTGTCCCTCTTTGTCACTGTCCTATCTGTGAACTGCATCGCGGGGCATTCACCTCTTTCTCGCTCACTCGTGCTTTCTGGTGCTTCTGGTTTAATTTCCCAATGACCTGAATGAGCAGCAAAACTGCTGGGAAGCTGGAGGATGAATGGCTGCTGGGAACTTGGCACTCTAGTTAGTGTTTTTGTTAAATTGAGAAGCTGAGGTGCAGACACCATTGTTAGAAAAGGTTGCAGATAAACTAGACTTAGTTAGGTGAGACTGAGCGTACCTGTAGGTAGGAAAATAAATGGAGTTAAGAATTGTACAGATTTCAACAAACTAGCCAAAAATGGATGCAGAAATGGCATGCTGATCTCTGGCAAATTAATCTGAAGCTGCCAAAGCATTTGTGTACCTTAAAATGTCCAAACAGATGTACTTGGTGTGATGCAGTGTTCGTGTACTGCAGGACACTAGGAGGACTGACTTATGATGGAATTTGGGAGTGAGACTGTTGTGACTGGGAGTTCGGTACCGTTTGAGAGTGTGGTGTGAAATTTTCTCTTATTACCCACACGAAATGCAAAAACACCCAACAGTATGATTCTAGCTTTTGTCCGTCTAAGCTTGGACTGTTTTGGAGAGAGCATTTTGAGCTGTGTTACACTGGAGGTGTATAATGGTAGTGGTTGCCGGTAATGGTTTTGGCAGCAGTTTGAAGAAATTAATTAACAGCTTTAAATAAAGGTATCGTGCAAAGCTGGCTTATTTGCTACATTATGTATGAAACTAATGCTCAAAATAAACTTGGTGACAATAGCTTACTATCTGAGCTTCAAAGGAGAATTTTCTTATGGTTTGGTGCATGAAAATATTTCTGGACTTGAGTAAGTTGAATTTCTCACCTGGACAGTGTTGAATTTACATTCCATTGATATCGACCAAATGTCTGAGGACTGACCAGGAAACATTCAATCAGGGATTCATGTTTTGTGCTCTTTTGACTATGTTTAGTCTCTTACCGGTACCAGGGATATAATATTTTTAGAACAGTTGTCATAGAGTTTGAGATGGTTTGTAGAGAAATCTGTGTGAAGTAATAGGTTTGTAACCTGGGACAGGACCAAGATTGGAAAGTGAAAGGGCAATAAATCAAATGAATGGCTCTGTGATACAGAGTTTGGCAATTAAATTCTGTAGATTGTAGGAGGAAAGGGAAACTGAAGAACGAGGACAACAACAACAACATTTTGGGGTCCTCAAAAATAACTTAAAGGAGGAAGGAGCCTGATTTCAGTCCGGCTGGATGCAGGGTTATTTACAGGTGGCCTGAATAATATAAGAGCCTGTTTCAAACAAAATCAAAATGTTTTGACAGTTGAAAGGTTAAATAATTGATGGAACCAGTGCTGACACTAATTGATGCCGGCACATTATCTGTGATTGTAACACTTTATGGGAATGAATAAAAATGTGAAGAGACCTGCCCCCTATTCCTTTGATGGATATGAAGTGCATTGAATTTTCTGGACGTGGTCACGTTGTAATATTGAGATGATGAATTGGGTTAGTAGATCTGGCATTCAGGATATGATATGCAATGCTGAATGATCAATCCTGACACCACCCGGGCTTTAACTAATGGCATTGCTTGATAAACTTAATTAGATTTTAATACAACAAGCTATTTTGCAATGTGACCCTTCATGATGGTGCCCCATGAGAATTTTGCAGCTTTTTAAGCAGAAGTGTTGCTGAGACAGATCCATAGGAACAAAAGGTCATTCAGTTCCTCAAGCCTGTACCAGCATGCTGACTTGCACATCAACTTCATTGACCTGCTTTTTGCCTGTATCCCTTGATACCCTTAGCTGACAAAAAAAAATCTGTCAATCTCAGTTTTGAAAATTTCATGTGATCTCCAGCCCTTTTGGAGTTCTGGATTCCCATAACATTTGGTGTGGAAAAAGTGCATTCTTATATAACCTTGATTGGGCTAACTCAAATATTAAGATTATAGCTCCTTGTTGTGGACATCCCATCAGAGGAAGTTATTCCTCTCGTCAGTCTATTGAATCCTTTTATAAGATTAAAGATAGCAGACCCAGAAAAAGAAAAACTGAAAGAAGACAGACTTGCAATTAGTGCCTTTCATGACCACCAGGCTTCTTAAAGCGCTTCACAATCAACTAAGCGTTTAGTGTAGTTACTGTTGTTATGTAGAAAATGTGGCAGACAAAATGCACACAAAACAGCAATGTGATAATGACCAGATAATCTGCTTTTGTGTTGTTGATTGCGAGATGAATATTAGTCAGAGCACTGGATAACTCCCCTGTCCTCTTCAAAATAGCACCATTGGATCTTTTACATCTCGAACAGGCAAATGGGATCTTACCCAAACATTAATAATCATTCAAAAGCTGGCACCTCTGACAGAGCAGCATTTCTTCAGTACTGCACTGCACTGGAATGTTAGCCTTGGTTTTTATGCTCAAGCACTGGAGCAGGGCTTGAACTCAGAATCTTGTGATTCAGAGGCCATGGCTGACACCTCATAGCTGTGTGTAGGTCATAACCTACAGAAGCTGGAAGGTTAGTCATGTTGAGAGAGAACTTAATCACCTCCCCATGGCGTTCAATGACATTACCACTGCTGAGACCCCCCACTATTAATGTACCAGAGTCACTGTTGAACAGAAACTTAATGAGAG